>NW_024070198.1:25545916-25794660 GCF_014754425.2 Oryx dammah | reverse complement strand
TGCTCAACCTCACTCATTATCAGAGAAATGCAAATCAAGACCACAATGAGGTACTATTTCACACCAGTCAGAATGGCTGCAATCCAAAAGTCTGCAGGCAATAAATGCTGGAGAGGGTGTGGAGAAAAGAGAACCCTCTTCCACTGTTGGTGGGAATGCAAACTAGTACAGCCCCGATGGAGAACAGTGTGGAGAATCCTTTAAAAATTGCAAATAGAACTGCCTTATGACCCAGCAACCCCACTGCTGGGCATACACACCGCGGAAACCAGAATAGAAAGAGACACACTTACCCCAATGTTCATCGCAGCACTGTTTATAATAGCCAGGACATGGAAACAACCTAGATGTCCATCAGCAGATGAATGTATAAGAAAGCTGTGGTACATATACACAATGGAGTATTACTCAGCCATTAAAAAGAATACATTTGAATCAGTTCAATGAGATGGATGAAACTGGAGCCGATTATACAGAGTGAAGTAAGCCAGAAAGAAAAACACCAATACAGTATACTAACACATATATATAGAATTTAGAAAGATGGCAAGGATAACCCTGTATGTGAGACAACAAAAGAGACACAGATGTATCGAACAGACTTTTGGACTCTGTGGGAGAGGGAGAGGGTGGGATGTTTTGGGAGAATGGCACTGAAATATGTATACTATTATGTAAGAAATGAATTGCCAGTCTATGTTCGATACAGGATACAGGATGCTTGGGGCTGGTGCACAGGGATGATCCAGAGAGATGATATGGGGTGGGAGGTCGAAGGGGGGTTCAGGATTGGGAAAAAATAAAAATAAAGACACTTACTCCTTGGAAGAAAAGTTATGACCAACCTAGATAGTATATTCAAAAGCAGAGACATTACTTTGCCGACTAAGGTCCGTCTAGTCAAGGCTATGGTTTTTCCAGTAGTCTTGTATAGATGTGAGAGTTAGACTGTGAAGAAGGCTGAGCTCCGAAGAATTGATGCTTTTGAACTGTGGTGTTGGAGAAGACTCTTGAGAGTCCCTTGGACTGCAAGGAGATCCAACCAGTCCATTCTGTAGGAGATAAACTCTGGGATTTCTTTGGAAGGAATGATGCTAAAGCTGAAGCTCCAGTACTTTGGCCACCTCATGCGAAGAGTTGACTCATTGGAAAAGACTTTGATGCTGGAAGGGATTGTGGGCAGGAGAAGAAGGGGATGACAGAGGATGAGATGGCTGGATGGCATCACTGACTCGATGGACGTGAGTCTGAGTGAACTCCGGGAGTTGGTGATGGACAGGGAGGCCTGGCATGCTGCGATTCATGGGGTTGCAAAGAGTCAGACACGACTGAGCGACTGAACTGAACTGATTGCCTTTTTGTCTGCGTTTTTTTTTTTTTTATTGGAGTATAGTTGTTTTATAATGTGTTAATTTCTACTGTACAATGAAGTGAATCAGCTATACATATACATATTAAAAAAATAAATAAAAGTCTACAAGAAATAAATTGCTGGAGAGGGTGTGGAGAAAAGGGAGCCCTCTTGCACTGTTGGTGGGAATGCAAACTAGTACAGCCCCGATGGAGAACAGTGTGAAGATTCCTTTAAAAATTGCAAATAGAACTGCCTTATGACCCAGCAATCCCACTGCTGAGCATACAAACCGAGGAAACCAGAATAGAAAGAGACACACGTACCCCAATGTTCATCGCAGCACTGTTTATAATAGCCAGGACATGGAAACAACCTAGGTGTCCATCAGCAGATGAATGGATAAGAAAGCTGTGGTACATATACACAATGGAGTATTACTTAGCCATTAAAAAGAATATTTGAATCAGTTCAATGAGGTGGATGAAACTGGAGCCGATTATACAGAGTGAAGTAAGCCAGAAAGAAAAACACCAATACAGTATACTAACACATATATATGGAATTTAGAAAGAAGGTAATGATAACCCTCTATGAGAGACAGGAAAAGAGACACAGATGTATCGAATGGACTTTTGGACTCTGTGGGAGAGGGAGAGGGTGGGATGTTTTGAGAGAATGGCATTGAAACATGTATACTATCAGGTAAGAAATGAATCGCCAGTTCATGTTCAATGCAGGATACAGGATGCTTGGGGCTGGTGCACGAGGATGATCCAAAGAGATGATATGGGGTGGGAGGTGGGAAGGGGGTTTGGGATTGGGAACTCATGTACACCCGTGGCTGATTCATGTCAATGTATGGCAAAGCCAATACAGTATTGTAAAGCCAAATAAAGTAACAATTAAAATTAAAAAAATAAAAATAAAATGACCAAATCAAAATGGAAGGTAGCCTTTTCTTTGTAAGAGAGAAGCTTACCAATTTCTATGGAAGGCAGTTGTCAGATCTTGGCTTAGATGGGCAAAGTATTCTGCTGAGGCATTTTTTGACTCTGTATGAGTTGCCTCACAGAATTGAACCTATAAACTAAATACAGGGCTAACTTTCCTGCCTGTTGACTTGATTCTTTCCAAGAGATTTGTGTTGAATATTAGACAGTGAAGGAAACTAGGGACATCATTTCAGATCATGTAAATGTTAAATGAACTATAAGGTTTTTATGAATAAATTCATGTCCATAAGTTTAATACTTTTGATGAAGTTGATATTTTGTCTTGCAAAAATGAAACTTAATGAAAGCTAAAGAGAAAAAAAATTAAGAAAAATGTATTGCCCTATTTGTATTCAAAATAATAAACTTGCATTTTAAAAACATCTCACAAAAAGCCTTCAAGCCCCAGTATCTTTATGATAACAAAACATTTCATGAAGGAAAAAGTGCTTTCAGATAAAAGAGAAGACAGTAAGTTTTTCTCATCTAGTAAACTGTCACAATTCATTGTAACACCACCAAAATAACATACAGTGCTGCTGCTGCTGCTGCTGCTAAGTCGTTTCAGTCATGTCCGACTCTGTGCGATCCCATAGACGGCAGTCCACCAGGCTTCCCCATCCCTGCGATTCTCTAGGCAAGAATACTGGAGTGGGTTGCCATTTCCTTCTCCAATGCATGAAAGTGAAAAGTTAAAGTGAAGTCGCTCAGTCATGTCCGACTCTTCACAACCCCATGGACTGCAGCCTACCAGGCTCCTCCATCCATGGGATTTTCCAGGCAAGAGTACTGGAGTGGGCTGCCATTGCCTTCTCCAGTGAGAAAAGAAAAAATTATCTCTCAAGAGCATGAACTCAAAAATATTAAACAGAATATTAGCATATTGAATCTTGTCATATATGATAGCATCAAGTGGAGTTTAGTCCAGTTAAGAGAAACTGATTTAGTAATCAATAATTTATTATTAAAAATATATTTTTCTCAACGGATAAAATGAATAGAGTTAAACAAGTACACATGGTAAACCTTTTCAACATAGCTGAAAACTTTCTTAATTTCATAAAGTTTCAATACAAAGGCATCAGATATTAGGATTCTTCATAGCTAAATAGGGCTTCCCAGGTGGTGCTAGTGATAAAGAACCTGACTACCAATGCAGGACACATAAGAGTTGGGGGTTTGATCCCTGGATCAGGAAGATCCCCTGGAGGAGGGCATAACAACTGCAATAGTCTTGCCTGGAGAATCTCCTGGACAGAGGAAACTGGTAGGTTATAGTCCATAGGGCTGCAAAGAGTCAGACACAACTGAAGTGACTTAGCACAGCACAACAGCACAGCTAAATAAGTTATTAAACACTGTCCCTTGACTTTGGGAAAAAGACAGGGTGTCTCCATTTTTGACTGGCTTCATTCATTTGGCAGAATTCTTTTGAGATTCATGCACATTGTTTTATGTGTCAATAATTCATTCCTTTTATTGGTGAATGCTAGTTCATTGTGTGAATGTAGCATAAAATAGATTATATATTCACCAGTTGATGGGCATTTGGATTTGTTTCATTTTTTTACTACTACGAATATAGCTGCTATATGCTTTTTCAAATAATCTTTGTATGGAAATGTTTCAGTTCTCTTAGCTAAATATCTAGTGGTGAAATTGTTAGGCAACATTGTGCTTATTTAACTTTATCAGAAACTGACAAACTCTTCCAAAATGGCTGTACTATTTTATTTGAGAACTTGTTTCTTTCTTGAAATAAGAATTTAGTTCTTTCCATTTCTCAGGAAGCTGATTTAGCAGTATTCCATAAATTTTGATACATTGTATGTTTATTTTCACTCAGTTGAAAATATTTACTAATTTCCCTTGAGATTTTTCTCTTTGCCCATGGATTATTTAGACATATCTTGTTTAGTTCACCTTTCTATTGAGATTTATCTCTAATCTTCATTTTATTGATTTATACCTTAATTATATTATAGTCAGCAGACATACTTTGTATGATTTCAATTCTTTTACATTCTTAGGGTTTGTTTTATAAACCAGGTTAGAGTTGTCTTGGTTAATGTTGCATACACACTTAAAAACGATGTGTATTTTGCTGTTTGGGGCAGAGGGCGGGGGGTGGAGTGGGGATATTCTATAAATATCAGCTCAGTTCAGCCGCTAAGTCTAGTCTGACTTTTTGCAACCTCATGAACCACAGCATGCCAGGCCTCCCTGTTCATCACCAATTCCTGGAGTTCACCCAAACCCATGTCCATTGAGCTGGTGATGCCATCCAACTATCTCATCCTCTGTCGTCCCCTTCTCCTCCTGCCCTCAATCTTTCCCAGCATCAAGGTCTTTTCAAATGAGTCAGCTCTTCACATCAGGTGGCCAAAGTATTGGAGTTTCAGCTTCAACATCAGTCCTTCCAATGAACACCCAGGACTTATCTCCTTTAGGATGGACTGGTTGGATCTCCTTGCAGTCCAAGGGACTCTCAAAAATCTTCTCCAACCCCACAATTCAAAAGCATCAATTCTTCAGTGCTCAGCTTTCTTTATAGTCCAACTCTCACATTCATACATGATTACTGGAAAAACTATAGCCTGGACTAGGTGGACCTTTGTTGGCAAAGTAATGTCTTTGCTTTTTACTATGCTGCCTAGGTTTGTCATAACTTTCCTTAGAACCCATCAGTTGATGACGCTCAGTTCTTTTGTATCTTCACTGATTTTGTCTACTAGCTCTATTTATCATGAATAAAAATTCTACTGCTCCAATTGGGAACTTTATTCTTATTGGTTTCCATGATAGCTCAGTTGGTAAAGAATATGCCTGCAATGCAGGAGACCCCACTTCAATTCCTGGGTCAGGAAGATTAGCTGAAGAAGAGATGGACTGCTCACTCCAGTATCCTTGGGCTTCCCTTGTGGCTCAACTGGTAAAGAATCCACCTGCAGTACAGGAGATCCGGGTTCAGTCCCTGGGTTGGGAAGCTCCTCTGGAGAAGAGAAAGGCTATTTACTCCAATATTCTGGCCTGGAGAATTCCATGCACTGGGTTTGTAGTCATGGGATTGTAAAGAGTTGGACAAAACTGAGTGACTTTCACTTTTCATTTTACTTATTTTTATACTTCATTCATTTCTTTCAGTTTTTACTTATTATGTTCATGTCCATGTAGGGC
Organism: Oryx dammah; assembly: GCF_014754425.2. Lineage (NCBI taxonomy): Eukaryota > Metazoa > Chordata > Mammalia > Artiodactyla > Bovidae > Oryx > Oryx dammah. The sequence continues at coordinate 25,789,137 of NW_024070198.1, read as the reverse complement.
TGTTATGGCTTCTTGGTATATTTAACTTTTTGTCTTTTTGTACTGTAGTTTTTCTTAACTTCTGGTAACTTTCTTTGCTCTGAAGTCTACTTTAGTGTGAATATATTCCCCCTGTTGTAGGAAAAATGGGGTGTGAGAGGATGGTCATATTTCAGGTCTTGGATGAGTCTCTGGGGAGGGCTGCCAAGTGGGACTCTTTGGCTTCACACAGGGAAGAATTCAAGAGTGAGCCATAGTAAAGTCAAAGCAGGTTTACTTAGAGAGATATACACTCCATAGACAGGATGTGGGCTATCTCAGAAGGCAAGAATACTACCGACATATGGAATTGGTTAGTTCTTGTTGGCTGGGTAACTTCATAGGCTAATGAGCAAGAGTGTTATTCCAAGTATTTTGAGACAGCCATGAATTAGGCCCCTGCCCATTTTGGGACCTTTTATGGTTAGCTTTGGAACTGTCATGGCACCTGTGGGTGTGCACTTAGCATGCTAATATACTACAGTGAGTACATAATGAGGCTCAAGGTCTACTGGAAGTCAAATCTCCAATCGTCTTGATCTCAGTAGGTTCCAACTGGTATTTTTGATATCCTGTTCTTAATGGTTCTGTCATTCTTTCATTGGTTGTGCCCTGCCCCCTTCCTTCCCATCTCAGCCACAGCTTTCTCTAGATTAGTATTTGTGTGGTAAATATTATTCCATACATTTACTTTTAAGCTGATATGAGTTACTTGTAGCTACCATGATATGAGGTTGATTTTTAAAACCCATTTCATCAATCTCTCTTTCTGTTAGTGTATTAAGATTCAGTTCAGTTCAGTTCAGTCACTCAGTCATGTCCGACTCTTTGTGACCCCATGAATCGCAGCATTCCAGGCCTCCCTGTTCATCACCAATTATCGGAGTTCACTCAGACTCACATCCATCGAGTCCGTGATGCCATCCAGCCATCTCATCCTCTGTCGTCCCCTTCTTTTCTTGCCCACAATCCCTCCCAGCATCAAAGTCTTTTCCAATGAGTCAACTCTTCACATGAGGTGGCCAAAGTATTGGAGTTTCAGCTTTAGCATCATTCCTTCCAAAGAAATCCCAGAGCTGATCTCCTTCAGAATGGACTGGTTGGATCTCCTTGCAGTCCAAGGGACTCTCAAGAGTCTTTTCCAACACCACAGTTCAAAAGCATCAATTCTTCGGTGCTCAGCCTTCTTCACAGTCCAACTCTAACATCCAAACATGACTACTGGAAAAACCATAGCCTTGACTAGACGGACCTTAGTCAGCAAAGCAATGTCTCTGCTTTTGAATATACTATCTAGGTTGGTCATAACCTTTCTTCCAAGGAGTAAGCATCTTTTAATTTCATGGCTGCAGTCACCATCTGCAGTGATTTTGGAGCCCCGAAAAATAAAGTCTGACACTGTTTCCACTGTTTCCCCATCTATTTCCCATGGAGTGATGGGACTGAATACCATAATCTTCGTTTTCTGAATGTTGAGCTTTAAGGCAACTTCTTCACTCTCCTCTTTCACTTTCATCAAGAGGCTTTTTAGTTCTTCTTCACTTTCTGCCCTAAGGGTGGTGTCATCTGCATATCTGAGGTTATTGATATTTCTCCTGGCAATCTTGATTCCAGCTTGTGTTTCTTTCAGTCCAGCGTTTCTCATGAGGTACTCTGCATATAAGTTAAATAAGCAGGGCAGGGTGACAATATACAGCCTTGACATACTCCTTTTCCTATTTGGAACCAGTCTGTTGTTCCATGTCCAGTTCTAACTGTTTCTTCCTGGCCTGCATACAGATTTCTCAAGAGGCAGGTCAGGTGGTCTGGTATTCCCATCTCTTTCAGAATTTTTCACAGTTTCTTGTGATCCACACAGTCAAAGGCTTTGGCATAGTCAATAAAGCAGAAATATATGTTTTTCTGGAAGTCTCTTGCTTTTTCCATGATCCAGCAGATGTTGGGAATTTGATCTCCGGTTCCTCTGCCTTTTCTAAAACAACCTTGAACATCAGGAAGTTCATGGTTCATGTATTGCTGAAGCCTGGCTTGGAGAATTTTGAGCATTACTTTACTAGCATGTGAGATGAGTGCCATTGTGCAGTAGTTTGAGTATTCTTTGGCATTGCCTTTCTTAGGTATTGGAATGAAAACTGACCTTTTCCAGTCCTGTGGTCACTGCTGAGTTTTCCAAATTTGCTGGCATATTGGGTGCAGCACTTTCACAGCATCATCTTTCAGGATTTGAAATAACTCGACTGAAATTCCATCACCTCCACTAGCTTTGTTCGTGGTGATGCTTTCTAAGGCCCACTTGACTTCACATTCCAGGATGTCTGGCTCTAGGTGAGTGATCACACCATCATGATTATCCGGGTTGTGAAGATCTTTTTTATACAGTTCTGTGTATTCTTGCCACCTCTTCTTAATATCTTCTGCCTCTGTTAGGTCCATACCATTTCTGTTATTTATCGAGCCCATCTTTGCATGAAATGTTCCCTTGGTATCTCTGATTTTCTTGAAGAGATCTCTAGTCTTTCCCATTCTGTTCTTTTCCTCTATTTCTTTGCATTGATCACTGAAGAAGGCTTTCTTATCTCTTCTTGCTATTCTTTGGAACTCTGCATTCAGATGCTTATATCTTTCCTTTTCTCCTTGGCTTTTCACTTCTCTTTTTTTCACAGCTATTTGTAAGGCCTTCCAGACAGCCATTTTGCTTTTTTGCATTTCTTTTCCATGGGGATGGTCTTGATCCCTGTCTCCTGTACAATGTCATGAACCTCATTCCATAGTTCATCAGGTACTCTGTCTATCAGATCTAGGCCCTTAAATCTATTTCTCACTTCCACTGTATAATCATAAGGGATTTGATTTAGGTCATACCTGAATGGTCTAGCAGTTTTCCCTGCTTTCTTCAATTTAAGTCTGAATTTGGTAATAAGGAGTTCATGATCTGAGCCACAGTCAGCTCCTGGTCTTGTTTTTGTTGACTGTATATATTATGTAGATCCAAATAGCCCACAAACAACTATATGGGCTTGCCTTCCTTTACTCTTCCCTCTCCAAAATTTTCCTTGTACTTTCCACGTCCCCAGTATTCTACCTTCTCTCTCCTCTGGCCTGAAATGTGGAGCTTTAGACACTCTGCCTATCTTGCTTTTTCCATAACTGTGTACCATCAGGGAGGTCATGGGAGAACAGAATAAGAAAAGCTCATGACTTCTGGACCATTGGGTAACAGAGCAAAAAACAACTGGGGTTCCTTGTTCTAAGCACTTTTATTTGAGAATGTGCATCATGAATCTTCAAGAGAGATTTGTAATATTCAGATTCAACTGTTTGCCCATAGAGCTCATTTTTAAATTTTAATGGCTTCCCTCTAAGCATTTCTTTGAGTGAGTGTTTCACAATGTAGGCTCTTATATCTTATTATATTTCATACTTTTTTCAAGGAAATAATCTCTTTTTAACCTTCAAAACCCCCTCACCAAAACTGATTAGCATATATATATATATATATATATATATATATATATATATATATTCACTAGATGAAAGCCTAAGCAGTCTCTATTAGATACTTACAAAGAGTTCAGAACATTAGCGCTTTGTCTAACATGGCCCTTTAAGGATAGTGATCTTTTTTTTTTTTTTCCCAACCTCCTGAAAATGCAATCCACCCTGTTAAATTGGCCCCCATCCCAATCTTCTTCTATTGTCCAAAGTGAGTAATGAGTTGATAGGGCATTTATCAAGAATTTCTCATCTCTTACTGCTCCTGAATAGCTCCACCATGTGAACTGATTCTGTACCTATGACTCAAAATCTATTTGACAGGTAGAAGTTGCCTTCAAACTTTTGATGGGAATAAGAGGAGAGAAGGTGACCTGAATTTTTCTCCACCCTTTCAACATTTGTTGACAAAGAAATTTTTAAAGGTTACAGAGTTAAGGATGGTGATTTTAGAGAAGGAAGGGGTTGGAATTTTATTTGATTTCATGATTGAGCAAATTGACTAACTTGGACGAATGCTAAGTTCTGAATGTAGGGTAAGTCTGCTCTCGTAAAATCCCAGTGTTCTGTCCACTTCAAATGTATTCAGAGCATGAACTATTCTCACTTCATGTGTTGTACTTTTGACAAGTGTAATCCTTTTAGAAAGGTTTTATCTGAAATTATGTTAGGAAAGCCCACAGTGACAACAGTGAATTTGGGAAACTCATCTATCCTTTTTAAACAATTGACAGAATTGTGGGAAGTTTTTTGTCTGTTTGTTTGTTTTATAAAACCCTAATTTGACCTTTATTGACCAATTTCCAAATTTTAAATGTCTTTCTGTGATTCTCTCTGCCAGTGGTATTCATTTTTCAATGATTGAGAAAAAATTTCAAATTACGCAGCAGAGTTCTTGTTGTGGTTAAAACCTATTGTGTACTAAGCATTTACTAAGTACTAGGGATAATTCTAAATACTGTGCATGTATTATTTTACTCAATCATAACTATAGTTCTATGAAATTAATAGGAATATTTTATTCTTTTCTGTCTTCTACCAACAGGAAGACTGAAATAACAAGAAAGTAAGTTACTTTGTCCAAAGACAGAGATAGTAAGGGGCTAACCTAAGATTTAGACACACATAGTCTTTGTTAAGATGGTGAGTATTTAATTGTGGCCTATAGAGTATATAAGTGAATGCAAAAGTATAGGCTCTGGAGTAAAAGTATCCCAGATTCCAGTCTCTACTCTGTATGAGTTTTGTGACTTTGAGTAAATTGTTCAATCTATTTAAACCTCAATGTCCTCATCTGTAAATCAAGAGTAAGAAAGGTATACATCTCATAGGATCTTTGTAAAGATTAAAGATGTTTATGCATGTACTTGGTAAAATCAAGTAAACAATCAGTAATTGTTACCTGTTGTTTTGACACCTCCCACTATTATTCTTTCAGGAAATTTTCTCCAAATAAATTGGTTAGTTTCCCTATGGAAATTTCTGCTAAAGTCTTCCTGCAAAAAAAAAAAAAAAATGTAGCAATACAGTAAAAGTTAAGTCTTTTGCAAGCCACACACAAGATTTCCTGCAAGAACACATTATTTTAAATCATTCTTGAATTTATCTTTCCTTTTTCAAAGGTGTAGCAGTTCAATAACATCATCGTAAACTCCATCATCACCAACTATCATGTTCATGATCAATAAAGGCATAAAATAGTGTTTTTAAATATATGCTCTGATCAGCAAAGAAATAGCATCCCTGCCCTCTCTATTGACCACAGGGATAATCTGCCTGCTTGAGTCTCCCTTCAATTTTCTACCTGGTTTCAATCAGCTTCACAAAGTATAGCACCGAATCAAGAATTTTACTTATGGAATGGATTATCTGATTTGTGAGAAGCAAATGTATGTGTTGACATAATTCATTAATGGGGCTTCCCAGGCGGCACTAGTATTAAAGAACCAGCCTGCCAATGCAGGAGACATAAGAGATGCAGGTTCTATCCCTGGATCAGGAAGATCCCCTGGAAGAGGGCATAGCAACCCACTTCAGTATTCTTGTCTGGAGAATCACATGGACAGAGGAGCCTGGTGGGTTACTCTATGAGTTGATAGGGTCTCAAAGAGTCACGAATGAAATAACTTAGCACATGTGCACGCATAATTCATTAACAGATACAAAGCAGATTTACCTCCATAAGAGCCCTGGGGAACTATAAATTCATAACAAATACTCCTGAATTTTAGAATTTTTTCATTGCACTTAATGTATGAAAAATGGCTAAACAAGTTCAAAAATTCTGTTCATTTATCATATAGTTTTTGCTTTTTTTAAAATTGCATTCTAGGTACTTTTTAGAATAAATAGACTGATTCTTCTCTCTAAAATTCAGATTTAGTGGTAATATACTTAAACATTTTAACTAAATTGAAGGTTATTTGCTAATTTTACATGTGAACTTTCCTTGGTAAAATCCAGTAGAATAACATATTTATGTTACAGTAACATTATTTCATGTTACAGTATCCACCTATAATTGCCTTTACCCTTCAATACTTTAATGAAATACGTAAAGCCTTTATTTATACCCCCTTCTTGAAGTGCCTGTTTTGACCCTTATGCTCATCAAGTCTGTGGCCCTGGCCTTAGAGTATGATTATGTACCAGGAAAGGAATTTTACTTTATAAAGGTAAACTGTCTTGCTTCCACAAGTTATCAGTGATATATCTCATCCTTCCAAGAAGGGAAAGTTCATGTATGATCATACCATGTCCTATTCTGACATACTCTTGTGCCTTTAGCCACCAATCAAGAGGGTGTTGGTGACTCCAGATACCACCCAGACAACTTAAGGGCACTAATTTAAATAGTCAGCTATAACATATATGGGTTGCATTTTTCTTTGCTTGATACATTTGTTCTTAATGGGAAGAGGGATCTGGATTAATCTTGATACTGTGAAAATGATCTAAGAAGAGTTACCAACTCTCTACTCTTTCTGTTCCATCTTTTTTATTTCCTACTACTCTTTAGTTTGTTCTGTTCTTTTCCCACACCTACTCCATTGCTTTTCTCATGGTCAAATCCAATGGCCATTTCTCTTTATTTAACCTAGCTTCATCTCTCATCAGCAGCATTTAACATAGTTCTCAGTGGCGTGTACCATGTTCTTTCTCTTGTCCCACCATGGCAAACCTATCTGGGATTGTGGGATCATGCTCAGTTAGTTCTCCCAGATTTCTTCTCAGTCTCCTTTCACAGTTGCTCGTTTTGAATTCTGGGCGTCTTCTTATTTTGATATACTATATATATTTCTAAGTATCTCATATAGTTTCAAAGCTGGAAATACTCTCAGTATTCTGATGACTGTCAGATTTGAAGCAAGAGTCACGTGCTTGCCCTTGAGTTCTGGATCGAGAGATAAAATGAAAACTAATGTAATACATGTACACATCTCAATTTATGTCTCCCAGTTTTCCACTGAAATATGTTCCCTTACCCTTCCCCATCTCACTGCTCCATTTTTCACTTCAAACTATAGTTATTCTTTTTTGTCACTTTATTTTTTAATTGAAGGATAATTGCTTTGCAGAATTTTGTTTTTATAGCTATTCTTAATTTATTTCTATATTGTAGAACATGGAGAACTAATTTTAGCCAAGCTTCTATAGGAAAATATTAGTGGAAAACTGAATGTTATGTTCTTCCATTTACTTTAATCTCCTTTATTCCTTTAGCTTTGGTCTCATTTTATTTACTATCCTACCAAGGAGGCCTCTCTGGATTCTTAATTTTTATTACATTTTTATATTGCATGTTTAATGTAGGGACCATGCAAAGCAAACAAGGATATTCAAAAAAATGTGTCTAAGCTGTAAGCGTTGAAAGAAATAAGAGCAAATTTCAGATTTACTATATCCCTTTTCTATGAATTCATTTCAATTTAAAACCACTATAATAATGACTGCAATTTTTATTTACGAAGAGCTGACAACTGACTCCATAGCATCAAGCTTGAAGTCAAAGATAATACAGGTAATATGTCTTAATCAGTCAGCATGTAGAATCAGGGGAAAATATCCATCTCATAACCATTCCATTTTTTGCCCCAAATTTGTAAATGTATCACTCTCATGTAAGAAAATGAAATAATGATGCACACATGCCAGATAGCTTTATAACTGAAGTTAGGTAGTTTGGGTGCCTCAGTGGTAAAGAATTCATCTGCCAATGCCGGAGATGCAGGAAGCATGGGTTCAATCCCTGGGTTGGGAAGATCCCTTGGAGGAGAAAATGACAACCCACTCCAGTATCCTTGCCTGGAAGATCTCATGGGCGGAAGATCTCATGGGCAGGAGAGCCTGGTGGGCTTCAGTTCTGTAGTGGGCTACAGGAATTTTGTTGATTCAAAATACGTTTGTGCTCAGTCACTAAGTCGTATCCTACATTTTGTGTTCCTCCATGAAAGTGAGTGAGCTGGTCTCTAAGTCAAAATTTTCTCTCTACACACAATTAATAACTTAGAAACAAGAAACTAAAAGGTTTGAAAGGCTAAAGCTTTGTATGATTGCCTGATTGAAAAGAAAACCTTTTGACATATCTAGAATCATATACCTCTGAATCAAGAGTGAATTCTAGCCAAGACAAAGTCTGCCTTTTTAGAGGTTAGCAAGGCCAGTGGGTAAAGCAGAAGTGCTCTCGATGGACTTATGATTCTAGAAGACACCTTGTTGTTATAACTTTTGAGGACAGAGGTCAATTGTAAGTGCCAGTATAAAACAAAGAACTACTATAAAAGTTCACTGAAATATTTGTAGAGAAAAGCTATCATCTGAAAGCTAAGAACTCTTCTGGAAAAGTATATATTTACAAAGCTAGACTAGGGAAAAAATAAAATGAAATGTCTAGTTATAACACAGCCAGAAAAAATGGTTTCTCTTTTCTTCCCTCTACTCCTCCAAATCCATCAGAGATCCCATGTTCTTTCCTTTTTGTCTGTATTGAGAAGTATGATAAAGATGATAAAAAGAGGAGGAGGAAGTCTTCCATTCTTCAGGATATGTTATCTGAAGACTTCTAATGCTTTTAGATATTCAAAAGATTATGAATTTTGGTGGCAGATACAGTTACATTGAATGAAGTTACTTAATCCAGGGTTTGACAGTTTTTTTCCTAGAAATGGCCGGATAGTATATAAATATTTTTGGTTCTGCACACCATATGATTTCTGTTACAACTGTCAACTCTGCCAACATAGGGTGAAAGTATTCAAAGAATAAATGTAAACAAATGGGCATGACTATGTTCCAATAAAACTTTATTAAAGTTGGAGGGCCAGATTTGGCCTTCAAGTCTTTTGTTGCTGATCACTACCACATGATTGAAAAATGTAAGGATACTCTTTCTAGAAAAGTAGACAAATTTTTAGCACAAAGTTTGCTAGACCCATGGCTTCAGGAGCCCCACTCAAGGTGTTTGGTTCATATTACAAACAAACAAACAGATGAACATTTCTAACATCCTTTTAATTTTTGGTTTTAAATGAAAACAGAAGAATTTTTATTAAAACAAAATAATTTGTTAATTACATGAATTGGGGATCAGTGATGCACAATTTCACTGATCTCACACACTAGCAGAGTAATGCTCAAAATTCTCCAAGCTACGCTTCAACAATATGTAAACTGAGAACTTCCAGATGTTCAAGTTGAATTTAGAAAAGGCAAAGCAAACAGAGATCAAATTCCAAGATCCACTGGATTGTATAAAAAGCAAGAGGATTCGAAAAAAACACCTACTTTGGCTTCATTGACTATGCTAAAGCCTTGGACTGTGTCAATCACAAGAAACCGGAAAATTCTTAAAGAGATGGAAATGGCAGGTCACCTCACCTGTCTCCTGAGAAACCTGTATGCAGGTCAAGAAGCAACAGTTAGAACCGGTCATGGAACAACAGATTGGTTCCAAATTGGGAAAGAAGTACAACAAGGCTGTAAATGGTCACCCTGCTTATTTAACTTATATGCAGAGTACATCATGTGAAATGTTGGACTGGATGAAGCACAAGTTGGAATCAAGATTGCCGGGAGAAATATCAATAACCTCAGATATGCAGATGCTGCTGCTGCTGCTAAGTCACTTCAGTCATGTCTGACTCTGTGTGACACCATAGATGGCAGCCCACCAGGCTCCCCTGCCCTTGGGATTCTCCAGGCAAGAACACTGGAGTGGGTTGCCATTTTATTCTCCAATGCATGAAAGTGAAAAGTGAAAGTGAAGTCGCTCAGTCATGTCCGACTCCTAGCAACCCCATGGACGGCAGCCTACAGGGCTCCCCCATCCATGGGATTTCCCAGGCAAGAGTACTGGAGGGGTTGCCATTGCCTTCTCCGATATGCAGATGACACCACCCTTATGGCAGAAAGTGAAGAAGAACTAAAGAGCCTCTTCATGAAAGTGAAAGAGGAGAGTGAAAATGTTGGCTTAAAACTCAACATTCAAAAAATGAAGATCATGGCATCCAATCCCATCGCTTCATGGGAAACAGATGGGGAAACAATGGAAACAGTGACAGACTTTATTTTCTTGGCCTCCAAAATCACTGCAGATGGTGATTGCAGCCACGAGATTAAAAGACGCTTGGTCCTTGGAAGAAAAGCTATGACCAACTTAAACAGCATATTAAAAAGCAGAGACATTACTTTGCCAGCAAAGGTCCATCTAGTCAAAACTATGTTTTTTCCAGTAGACATGTATGGATGTGAGAGTTGGACCATATAGAAAGCTGAGTAATGGAGAACTGATATTTTTGAACTGTGGTGTTGGAGAAAACTCTTGAGAGTCCCTTGGACTGCAAGGAGATCGAATCAGTCAATCCTAAGGAAAACAACCCTGAATGTTCATTGGAAGGACTGATGCTGAAGTTGAAGCTCCAATACTTTGGCCATCTAATACAAATAAGTGACTTATTAGAAAAGATCTTGCTTCTGGGAATGATTGAAGGCAGGAGTAGAAGGGGATGACAGAGGATGAGATGGTTAGATGGCATCACGGACTCAATGGACATGAGTTTAAGCAAGCTCTGGGTGATGGTGAAGGACAGGGAAGCCTGGCGTGCTACAGTCCATGGGGTCACTAAAAGTCAGACACATCTGAGCAATTGAACTGAAAGGAATTCCAAGATCTGAACCCCAATTTTTGGCAGTGCACTGAAAGGAAATAAAGAGTATCTAAATGGTTGTTTGCTGTAATCTTGGGCAAACTGGGCCATAAATCTGGCATTTGTCCAGTCAAGCTTCTGTTAAAACAGTAAAGACTGACTCTAAACAAGCTGCAAATTCTCAGGCAATTTTTGAAATCTTAAAAGATTAAATATGTTTAAAGTCTAAGGTGGTTGAACAATGGGGTACAATTGCAGCCTTTACTACTTTAGTCAGTATTACTTGCATATAATTGTCACCGTATCCTAATATGTGTGTGTCAGTCACTCAGTCATGCCTGACTCTGTTACTACATGGACTATAGCCTGCCAGGCTATAGTGTCCATGGAATTCTCCAGGCAAAAACACTGGAGTGGGTAAGCCATTTCTTCCTCCAGGGATCTTCTTGACCCTGCACTGCAGGCAGATTCTTTACCATCAGAGCCATATGGTTTTCATCAAAGAATCATTCTGTTGCCATTGTAGATTAGAAAGGGAAAGATGTGTAAATCAGTCTATTACTAGCAATGTTTAGCCATCTGCAAAATTCTGGTTTAAGTGTTAAGCAAATAGTAACAAGCATTCAGTTTTGGAGATATGCAGCCAAGGCCCTGTTTCAGAGGAACAGATATAAGAATGTTATATATGCCATGAAATTGAGTCCCCTCTTTAGGAGCTGCTTAGATGTTAATTAAAAGCTAATGATTTATGGGGTAATGGATGTAACCACGGAAGCACTGGCATCATTAGTGACCAGTGAACAAAGTATGAATCTAGATTGTAAGTGAGTCAAACCATTCTAAGACTGATATATGTTGGATGAAGGATTTATGTAAACAGTGTGGGGTTTTTAAGAATCTGAACATTGGAGGATTTGAAAACTATCTTCCTTACAGAGAGAACAACAACAACAAAAAAAGCTCTTTGATTTTAGAATTCAAAACCATTTTTTACCTCTGTGGGTTTGTAAAATAAAGCAGCCGTAAAGCTATAGATCCACTATTAAGAAAAAGTTTGTGTGATTTACACAGGTACTTTAAAGAGACTGTTTTGTTTTATCTGGAAGTTCTATTTTCCCACTGTGAAAGCATGAATATGAGTGGTCCCTTAAAGAAGACATGATCTTAAGTATGTAAAAACTAATTATATTCCCATTAGAGTTGAGAGAAAGAAAGGGAAAGCAGTAAAAATTTTCAGCTAAAGTAGCATACTTTTCATGTTCACTTGAAACCTACAGAATTGCTTCGATTAGTCACTAAAGACTAACACCAGTCCTCTTTTCAACTGTCTTAAACACACATACACAATCCATAGAGTCCCAGAGCAGCTGCACACGGTTCTGAATTATGCACTGTGGCTTTAAAGTCCTTTGCTTCCTGCTTTCTACAGCAACCTCAGAGAGGATAAAAAAGTGTCTTTTTATACACCATGATGTGCATAATGTTTTCTCTCTAGTCTCTGCATTGTACAAGGTACATTTTCAGTGACATATAGCATACAGTGTAAATGAGCTGTGGGGTAACAAATTAAAAAGCTTTTATAGAAACCTCTAATTACTGTTTATGGCTCCCCTGGTATTACCTAAACTGGCTACTACTCAAATAATTACAAGTTCCCCAATGAATTTGGGGTGTGCATTGTTGACTAACAGCAGATGCAGCCAGGAGTGTGATTTATTTTTAAAGGAAAGCCACAAAGGTAATTTTTTAATCTACGATGCTCTTTCTCTGTGTTGCCAGGCAGACAATGAAAAAGGGCATTTAAAAAAATGGTGGCATATTTCTGCCCTGCAATTGTTCTTCTCTAGTGAGGACTCCTCAACCCTGCTATTTTTCTTTAGTACATAATGTCCATATCATTAAAAGAGTGAACAGGAATGCCAATCTAGTCAGACAGTAATTTAAGTATCATGGAATTTATAGTGCATTTGTAGTTATACAATTAATACATTTACTGAGACCTACCAACAGGCAAAGTGCTATGCTGTTGTCTTGTAAAAATCATTAAAAAATGGTCCTTAACCTCAAGGGAATTCTGAGCTAGCACATAATTCTTGCTTTGTTATATAATACTATTTCCTAAAATGACAAAATGGGATAAATTTGTAATCCAATGTTTATTGAGCTCTACTATGTGTTAGCTATTAGTTAGACTCCAGGACCCCAAAATTGATGGCCTTGCCTCTAGATGTTCATGACCCAGTGAAGGATGACAAAGAAAGCTACACAAATAGCATTTCTAGATGGCAGAGAGGGGTAAGGGATCTGATTTCCAATCCATATATTATGAGTAGATGATTAAGTCTGAGTGGAGTTGATGGAAAAAGGGTTTCCTCAGTGGCTCAGATGGTAAAGAGCCTGGCTGAAATGTGGGAGACCCAGGTTTGATCCCTGGGTCGGGAAGATCCCCTGGAGAAAGAAATGGCAACCTACTTCAGTATCCTTGCCTGGAAAATCTCATGGACAGAGGAGTCATAGCTGATGGAAAGATATCTGGGATAAGGTGGAATATGAGCTTGCTTGAAAGAAAATGTAAGATTTAGCTTGATATGAAATACCTTTTTATGTAAAATAGTGATTTGATTTGAAAAACATACAAAATATTGAGAAGGGTGAAACTAACAAACAAAGTTTACAGAAGATGAAATCAATCACGGTTGTTCTTTAGACATCTGTTTGATGCAATGATATAGAGGGAAAATTAAAAAGAAAAATGCTATTATTATTTTCATGATGCTTACAGTCTAGCTGGAGAGTGAGAACATCTATTTTGCAGGATCAGATTTGTTTATACATAGGTTGTTGTAATTACAAAAATGGGTTTTGAAGCACAACAATTGTCCCTGGTCTAACTCTTAGAGATTGTGTGAGTGTAAAGAACACATTTGAAATTGCTTTACAAATTCTAAAACCTTAAAGAAATGTCAGTGTTATGACATGACTTAAGGGAAACATAAACATGACTTCTCCCAAAATACCACATAGTTGACTTTCTTACAATCTGAGTTGCACTGGACAGACACTGCTATCCTTTCAGACTTGAGCAGAGATAACAAAATGCTGTCAATAATGCTGCCCCTTTGTAAGGCACAATGGCATTGTATTTTATGCGATGAACCTTGTTTTTGTAGCTGACAATCTAGAAGCCCAGAAAGAAAGTTGCTATCACTTACTGAGATTGAGTGTCAATGCAGGAGTCTTTGCCTCCCAGGTTGGGAGCCCTGGCTCTGTCTCAGAAATCAGGAGATTGGATTGACATATACACACTATTATATATAAAACAGATAACTAGTAAGGACCTATTATATAGCAGAGGGAACTCTACTCAATACTTCGTGATGACTTATACAGGAAGAGAATCTAAAAAAGTAGATATATGAGAATGTATATTCTCATATATAACTGATGCACTTTGCTATACAGCAGAAACTGATGCAGCATTGTAAATCAACTATACTGCAATGAAAATCTAAAATAAGAAAGGTGGGAGAATTTAGGATGGGCCTGCAAACACATCAACAGTGGAAACCACAGCGGCAGCAACAGTCCTAATGGCCAAGAATCCCATGCTTGTATGAATTCCCAGGTAAGACCTAGTTCCATTCTTGACTTGAACCACAGACTTTTGGTAGCAATTGTAGTGTTTTCCAGTGTTGTCATCTATCCCACTTTTTGTGAGTGCAGACTGAGAAGAGATTATAAACCCTCTGAAAGGTGAGATTATAAGAGGGAGAATGAACCTAAAATATAAAGTAAAAACTGGCAGAGGGGAACTTGAAGTCAACCTTACTAGATGATGTAAAAGCAGCTCCTTTATATGCAACCCAGGCTGGTGTTCCAAATATCTTTCATTCGCCAATATTTTATTTTTTTAAAGAAACACTAATTTTGCTTGTTATTTGAATCACAAGATAATGACTATGTGCCTTTTGTCCATCACATTTTTCTGAGACATGGATGAGCATTATATTTGATCTCTTAGAAACATCACATCATTTTCCATGACTCATGTCTCAGGGTCCATAAGTATTTGGATTTTTTTTAATTTTTAATTTTTTTTTTGCATAATGTTACCATATGACTCTCCTTATATATATTAGTTTTTCATATTTCTGTCTTTGGACAGGTAGACCCAATGTTGGTATCTCACCATTATGCAGTGTTTCTAAAATCAGCAATTACAATGGCCAGTGGCATTTACTGTAACTAACTTCTTCACTGAGAGTTGTCATAGCCTAGGAAAAAAGGTGGGCATGAGCAGTGGACCATCCACTGATACTTGGAGCTCATTCCAGTGCTCGTAGATTCTAAGTTCTTGGAAAATCATCAGAGTGTCTGGGTGCATTGTCATCTCCTTTTAATATTTAGATTGAATTTATCCAAACTGATGCATTTCTGTCTGAAGAGAATGAATAAAAAAGGCAATGAGATGGGCACACATATTCATTTACCTAAGGGTAATACTGGAAGTATGGTGAAATTATTTCAAATTTATATCTAAAAACTTTACATAACGTTTTAAATGATTCAAATATTCATGTAATTGGAAATTCCAGTTATTCCATTTAGACATGTGCAGAGCAGGTCTCTAAGACCTAACAAAAGTCTTTCTATTTGTGCATGTTAAATGATTCTTCATTTTCCCATTTCCCATTATGGTGTACATATTTTAAACACTAAAGGATTAAGCTTAGAAAAATTGTCTAGGGATGACCTGCATAGATAAATAAAACTGTTAATCTGTGAGAAGAAAGTTTGAATTAGAAATTAGATAATTAGGAGTGAAGATATATAATAGAGCAAATAAGTAGATAAGGATGGAAGATTAGGTCCAACAAGGGCCAGAGTCTTAATAAGTTTGCTTACTATCTCATTGATCAACTTGGTACCTACAAATCTTGTATTTTAGTGGAAACAGTAGAAAGTCTATGAGTTGTGTGGTATAAAATATAAAAGCAAACCAGTATTTTACTTGATACAGTATAATTGAGCCAATGGCCGATGAACCATGATGGGAGAAACTACATTTTTAAATTAATTTAATGAAAGAATTGCCTGCCCATTAGGTGACCCTAGTGTCTTGTGATTGTTTTCATGATTCTTTACATCCACGTTCTTGCTCATTTTTCCAGTTTTCATAATGAATATTAATCTGCATTGCTTAATTTGCATTCAGAGGAGGTGATCCTTGCAGCAAAGCAGTATGGAAGATAACTCCTATTCTTTGCTGTGGCTCATTTTGCATGAGGTTCTAGGAGCAAACTGGGTACTATAATTTCTTTAGAATAGATACGATAATATTTTAGCATCTTTAACTTCCAAATGCCAAATATGATTATTCCATCCAGGAGGAATGGGATATTCTTGGCTTTATCTAATTATACGTTCAGGTTGAAAAGTATACCAAATTATTTAAACCATATTACCATCATTCTAAAAAGATCTCATTATCTCTCACTGAATTTTTTTTTTTTTTTTTACTGCTTTCAGTTTCTCTTTTTTGTTCCAAGCTATTGTACTTAGAAGCCCTCCTAGAGAAGGTTTTTCCTTGTCACAATGGGGTGAATTTTATCTTTTATTAATATTTTGTTTTCGAAATCCTTGAGAAACAAGCACCTTTTCAAAACTATTTCAATACTTCTTCAGGGTTGTGAGCATTCTCTGGTTATACCAGAGAACTTTGTGACTCTGATACAAAAAAAATATCAATTTGGATAGGTGCTTTATTATTCTGTTTTTCTTGACTGGAATCAAGTTACTAAAATAAGTATTAAAAACATTCTGTGTCACCTAGTTAATTTCATAGTATTGAAAAGGCCCCACCCCTTTCAGGATCTTCACTATTTTGTCATACCCCAGGTGACCTGTCTTATAAAGACAAATACAGATGACACTGCCGCGTTCCTTACATCTGATGGTAAAGCTGCAAAAATGAGACAGTGTCTGTGAAGCGTTTGAGATCTCCAGGTAAAAAGAAATCCATAAGTGAAAGACATCCTTGTTATTTTAAATGGAAATGTAAAAGATAGTGGTGAAGTAATTCTAGAACTCAGATTATTTTCCCAAACATGGCAGTGCTCTATCCCTCCCACCACCCACAAGAAGAGAGAAAATTCTCCTTTGAAATATCAAAGTGAGTGTAGGGAAAACTCCTTAAACATCTGTGCTTTGGCTTATATTATTACAGACATCAATAGATTTCACCACTGGCTGTAAATAAATGAACATTTACTTTGACAAGTCATTCAATATCTTCCATGCTGTCCAGCCAACATACAGTGTGGAATGAAATTAGAGAGCAGGCAATTTCTGTCTGCAGAAATAAATAATTACAATGTACTTACCAAGTGTCTACTTGGGAGCTCCATTAAATTACTATGTAATTAAAAGGCAGTTTGTTCTTTACTCAAGCTATTCAGCTTCTCAGAGCATATGGAAGGTTCCCATAATAGTTAAAGGAATCCCAATATTTTATAGAGCAGCCCAGAACATTGATGGATAACCTCAAAGGAAATAGATGCATGTTGCTTTCATTAACTGTTCATGAGTGTCAATTAATTCCCATTTTATTTATTTCACTATTTCAAAAAAAAAAAATACTCTGCTCTTTCTGATGGCCAAACACTTAGAATTGGAATGCATAATAAATAGTTTATCACATTGATAAAACTGATTCAACAAACACCCACTCTTTTTTTTTTTTTTTTTTTTAGTGCCTTTTGGAAAAGTTGCTGCTGAAAATACCGGGCTTATAGTTTACAGTACCTTGTATTCTGTTCTGCTTCAGTGATTCCAGCTTCAGTAGAAAAAGTATAAAGGCAACTTGTCAGATTTGTTTTTTTATTTAAATAAATGGATACTAAGGAAATAGCTCATAGGCAAAGACAAAAGAGCCTTTAGTTATGAAATCTAGCCATTATTTTCTAATGCTTTCTTCCCTTTTGGTTACTATAGTTCTAAGGGCAGGGACTATAAAGATCTTGTTGACTGTTCTTTAAGGGGCATATGATTAAGAGCAGTGTATTTCAACTTGAAATGTTTAAATAGTCCAAATTTCAAGTCAACCTAGAAAATATTAAGGGGAAACAAATGATTGTAGCAGAAATTTGCAAATCAAATAGTGCCCTTTTCTTTTCTGTGTAGCAAACTCTTCCATTTAAAAAAAGGGGGGAGGAAAAAAAACTCATGCTATATTTACCATACAGAGTAAGGTTAAAATAAGTGTAAATTGATCATATCACTATTGTTTTCCATGCAATTTTGTCAGTGCTTGGGGTACAGTTTATGTTTTAAAATATTTGCATTTAATCATAATTACCTGGAATTTTCTTATACTCTTTTTGCAGTTTTGGCTATTAAGATCCTCTATGTAATGAAATATGTATGTTAACACTTATTGGGTATTGTTTTCTGTCTTTTCTGCAGTCACTCTTGCACCTTCAGTAAAGGAGTATAGCAGTAGTACAGTGGAATTTCCTCATGGTTTTTTTTTTTTTTTTCTTCCAAACAAGTTTTAGTATTTACATTGTTTATTTTTCCATCAAAGAAGGTTGAGAAAGTCACATATAGATATTGCTGGAGCACTCTGAGTCAGCTGAATAAGTTGTTAGTTCGGCTACCTAAAAGACATAGAGATGCATATAAAGAGGGAGGAAAATATTGAGGGTAATTTTACAGTTCTGCAAAAGAGAGCTATGGTGTATCCTGGAATTCTGAACATGAGGTGGGATTTATTTTCCAGACATCTTCTGGGTTCATCCTGTGATGGAAATTGATTTGTCAGGTTTGAAGAAACTTTAGCAACCAAAGAAAATAAGTGCTGCATAGAAGATGAGAGTGGAGGAGACAGGACCTGTCTACACACTCTAATAAAGTCCGACAAGTAAAAATAAAGGCACTAGGGTATTATGACATACTTATTGAGTTGGACACAAATTTGTTTATTTTTCTTAACAGATTGCTTTGGGATTAGATAGACTGACCCTGAGGAGATTATAAGTAAAAGTCATGCCTCACTTCCCTCCCCAGCATACACAAGTTATACATACACACATGTGCAGGCACGCAGTTCTTTTCTAACCAGCATATAATTTGCATTTTGAAGAGTGGCTGAAGTTTGGGGAAATAGCTAACAATTTCATTTATGATTTGTCTTCAAAGAGGACATACAAAGGAAAAAAAACAAAAGAAACAGAGTTTCACATACATTCTTTTAATCTATGTTTGCCTGTGTTTTTTTTTTTTTTTCTTTCTGTCTCCTAGAAACACATAGAATTCCAATAGAAAAGTAGTACTTAGGTGGTGGTTTAGTCGCTAATTGTGTCCGACTCTTGCAACCCGATAGAATGTAGACCACCAGGCTCTTCAGTCCACAGGATTCTCCAGGCAAGAATGCTGGAGTGGAGTGCCATTTTCTACTCCATGGGGTCTTCCTGACCCGAGGATCGAACCAGGGTCTCCTGTACTGCAGGCACATTCTTTACCAACTGAGCTACCAGGGAAGCCTAGTACATATAAAATAGCTCTTTTATAATTTAAAATACAATATACAAAATTTAAATAAAATGAAAAAATATAAAAAGAATGTGAGAACAGTAGAAGCCAGGGTTAGGGAATTGAACAGATCACTGGAATGTAAAGTGAAGCACAGAAGGAAGAAAATGGAAAGAACAGAACAGTGTTGTAAAAGACACGTAAGACATGGTCAAACCTTTTAACCTGTGTGTAACAGGAGTCCCAAAAAGGAGAGAGGGAATGAAGAAAAGCAACGTTTGAAAAGATGATAATTGAGAATTCTCCCAGACTGATTAAAGATCTCAATCCACAAATTTTGGAAGATCAGTGAAACCTAAACTGGAAAAATACAAAGAAAATTGCACATAAGACACCTCATAGTCAAATTGCTGAAATCAAAGTTAAAGAACAAAAGCTTAAAGCAGCAAGAGAAAATAGGGGCATTATCTTCAAAGAAGCAACAGTAAAGCCAATGCCTGATGTTTCAACAGAACCTATGAATCCAGAAAACAATAACGTGACATTTTTTTAAAGCGCAGAAAAAAAAAAAAAAAAAGAATTTCAGTCTTGAATTCTATACCTAATGAAAATGTTCATCAACAGTGAATGCAAAATGACTTTCTCAGACAAACAAAAGCTGAGATAATTTATTACCAGAAGAGTCACACTGCATGAATTCTAAAGGACATTTTTTTTTTTAGGCTGAAGAAAAGTAATTTCAAGTGGAAGCTTTGAACTACATGAAAGAATAAAGGATAAAGAGGGGAGTAAAATATGATAGAAAACTAGCTGCATAAAACAACCACTATTTTCTATAACGTGTAGAAGGAAACCATGTGAGTAAAAACATGAAAAGGAGAGATTACATAGGGTTAAGCTTTTTAAAGTTTCCTGTATTATTCTAGATGTGGATATACTAATTTAAGTTAGACAGTAATAAGAAAAGTATGCAAAGCTAGCATATCCACTAAAAAAAAAAATACAAAGTTACACTAATAAAATATCTCTTAATTTTTTTTTCCCTGAGCTTAGGAGTACATTGTTGAGTAAGCAAAATACCTGCCCCATAGAGAAGAGACAGAAAATAATCTTTAAAAATGAATATATAATATGTTAGATGATGAGGGCTCTCCCTGGTAGCTAAGGCAGTAAAAGAATGGGTTTGATCCCTGGGTTGGGAAGATCCCCACTCCCTGGACAGAAGAGGCTGGAGTGCTCTAGTCCATGGCATCACAAAGAGCTGGACGTGATTGAGTGACTTTCACTTTCATAGTCAAACAGTAAACTTAAAAAATTCCTACTATTTATTGACCATCTTGTATGTTTGGGCATTGAGCTAAGGGTTTAACATGAATAGCTGTCTTTTTCTTACAGCAATCTGATGAAGGAGACACCTCTATCTGTATTTTACATATGAATAAAATAAGGTTTACAGATGCTAAGTGATTTACTCAATTAAATTAATATTGAGTAGTCACAGAATTAATATGTGGCATATGCACATTTGTAACTTTTTCAAACATCACAGCAAAAGCATGTTCCCATGTTATTACCAGTTCTTCTAAAACATTGTTTTTATTTTCTACATAATGTTTTTATGGATATCTACAGCACAAGCTATGCCTGACAATATTTTTAAAATTAATCCTACTCTGTAGGTTGGAGTGTGTTGGTTCATACATGCAGGCCAAGGAGAGACTGAAGAAGGAGGCAGACCGCTCCAGATTGCTTGCAGGTTTAGCAAGCAAGGGAACTTAAGTGGAGGATTGTTCTAGGTGGTAACAAGATGAGTGGATCTCTGCACTCATCCACCATATCTTAAATTTTATATAGAGGCCTTAACTGTGTCATGCATACCATCCAGACGGTCTCCTCAACCCCTTATTTGAAGAACCTGTTAGTATGGAGATAGTGGGCAGGACGTACATTCCAAGGATAGGGTAGGGTCAAGGGAGTCTCTGACTGCCAAGTCCAGCTCCTGGATCAACTGATGGTATTGCCCTCTCAATGAGCTCCTTTAACAGGCAGTCTGTAGGCTGCCTCTCTCTACTCTATCACCCTCTTTTTATTCAGGTCAAGGGACATGTGAATAATTTAGCCTGTGAGTAAAGCCATGTGGTTCACTTCTGGTTAGGAACAATTAAGGCATGTTTATCATTTGCTCTTTGCCTTCCACCATTGTACCATGGTATACTTGAGATGACAGAATCACAAGATAAAGTAAATCTGGATCCCTGCTCAGTAGATGAAGTAATATCCTTTGACCTGAATCTTCAAGTGGGGAGAGGTAAACTTTGGTGTGCAAGTGAAAGTGAAGTCGCTCAGTTGTGTCTGACTCTTTGCAACCGCATGGACTGTAGCCTATCAGGCTCATTTGTCCATGGGATTTTCCAGGCAAGAATGCTGGAGTGGATTGCCATTTCCTTCT
The DNA here is from genome assembly GCF_014754425.2 of Oryx dammah. Taxonomy (NCBI): domain Eukaryota; kingdom Metazoa; phylum Chordata; class Mammalia; order Artiodactyla; family Bovidae; genus Oryx; species Oryx dammah. The sequence goes on along the minus strand of NW_024070198.1, from coordinate 25,767,501 downwards.
CCAGGGGATCTTTCCAACCCAGGAATTGAACTCAGGTCTCGTGCATTGCAGGCAGATGCTTTACCATCTGAACCACCAGGGAAGCCCCAATGCCAAGTATTATTTACTTTCACAGTTTAGCCTAGTTATCTGGACTGATGTATGGGATATTTGGTTTGGGTCGATTTTTTGAGATATTACATATAATACAACACTGAAAATATTGTGGATTAAATATTTTCTATACTTGGGATTATTTTCTTGCTGTAGACAATAAGAAGTGAAATTAATGGTTCAAAATTCTGAGAAACTCCAAAAGGTTGTTTTTAACATAAATCCATTGGGTTTTTTGAGTGTCTTTTTCTTTTTTTACTAGAAAATCAACATCATTAATCATTAAGTTCAAAATTATATATTCAAACACATGAGATAGGAAAGAACCTCATTGTTATTTTGATTAATATTTATTTGATTTTTGGTGAAGGTGAATTTGTGTTAGTTTCTTGTGTATAGCAAATTGACTCAATTATATATCAATATATTAAATTTGTATTCTGCAGCTTTACTGAATTTACTAGTCCTACAGTTTTCTTTTTTTTTGATGGAGTCTTTGGGATTTTCTATAGATAATACCATGTCATCTATAAATAGTGACAGTTTTACTTCTTTCTTCCCATTTGGATGTGTTATTTGTATTTTACTTGTTCAACAACTGTGGTTAGGACTTCTAAAACTATGTTGAATAAAAGTGGGGGAATGGGAATCTTTGTCTGGTTCCTGATCTCAGAGGAACTGCTTTCAGCTTTTCACTATTATTATATTAGCTGTGTGCTATAAACTATGGCCTTCATTATGTAGAACTTCCTTTATACCCACTTTGTTGAGAGTTGAGAGTTTTTTATTGCAACACAATGTTAAATTCAAATCTAATTTTGAAGTCAAGTATAGGAGAAATAACCAGAGAGTGTATCTGTACATTCATTTCTTCCACTGTGAGATCAAATTTGGTATGACTTGTTTGTTTCTTATCCTACATGAGCCTCCAATTAAATCAGAGGTCAAAATGCTTAGATTCTGTAGTCAATACCCCTTATAATAACTTTCCAGTATATATGGTATGTATGTTTTTTTTTTTAATTTATTTATTTATTTTTAATTTTTACTTTACAATTCTGTATTGGTTTTGGCATAGATTGACATGAATCCACCACAGGTGTACATGCGTTCCCAAACATGAACCCCCCTCCCACCCCCCTCCCCACAACATCTCTCTGGGTCATCCCCGCGCGTCAGCCCCAAGCGTGTCATATCCTGCATCAGACATAGACTGGCATTTCGATTCTTACATGTTATTATACATGTTTCAATGCCATTCTCTCAAATCATCACACCCTCTCCCTCTCCCTCTGAGTCCAATTGTGTAAAGGCCTATTTGGAGACATATTGACAGGGTATTTTTTGTAATAACTTTCAGTGACATTTCAGGGTTCCAATCCACATAGAAAGTAGCCTCCCATTCAATTCTGGAGGACTGTGTCCAAAAACTTAGGAAGAAAATACTTTTAAGATTTCTAACATTAGCCTGCTTTTGAATATGCTATCTAGGTTGGTCATAACTTTTCTTCCAAGGAGTAAGCGTCTTTTAATTTCATGGCTGCAGTCACCATCTGCGGTGATTTGGAGCCCCCCAAAATAAAGTCTGACACTGTTTCCACTGTTTCCCCGTCTATTTCCCATGAAGTGATGGGACCAGATGCCATGATCTTCGTTTTCTGAATGTTGAGCTTTAAGGCAACTTTTTCACTCTCCTCTTTCACTTTCATCAAGAGGCTTTTTAGCTCTTCTTCACTTTCTGCCATAAGGGTGGTGTCATCTGCATATCTGAGGTTATTGATATTTCTCCCAGCAATCTTGATTCCAGCTTGTGTTTCTTCCAGTCCAGCGTTTCTCATGATGTACTCTGCATAGAAGTTAAATAAGCAGGGTGACAATATACAGCCTTGATGTACCCCTTTTCCTATTTGGAACCAGTCTGTTGTTCCATGTCCAGTTCTAACTGTTGCTTCCTGACCTGCATACAGATTTCTCAAGAGGCAGGTCAGGTGGTCTGGTATTTCCATCTCTTTCAGAATTTTCCACAGTTTACTGTGATCCACACAGTCAAAGGCTTTGGCATAGTCAATAAAGCAAAAATAGATGTTTTTCTGGAACTCTCTTGCTTTTTCCATGATCCAGCAGATGTTGGCAATTTGATCTCTGGTTCCTCTCCCTTTTCTAAAACCAGCTTGAACAATAGGAAGTTCACAGTTCATGTATTGCTGAAGCCTGGCTTGGAGAATTCTGAGCATTACTTTACTAGCATGTGAGATGAGTGCAATTGTGCGGTAGTTTGAGCATTCTTTGGCGTTGCCTTTCTTTGGGATTGCTGCGATTCATGGGGTCGCAAAGAGTCGGACACGACTGAGTGACTGAACTGAACTGAACTGAACATTAGCCTTCCTACAAGTCATTTCATTTTTCTGTTTATATAAGACAAGCATTACCCTTATCAGCTGCTTTACTGTCTTATGAAGAAAAAAATTACTGCTATAGCTCACTAATCAAAAGGCAGCCTGGTTGCTGCTCTGTCTTTACTTTACATTTTAAAAAGTCCATCTTTCATTAGATAGTTGAGTTTTACCACCTGGCCTCTTCTATATCCACTGACAGTAGAGAGCTCAGTTCCATGGTAGCATCTCCTAATGTCAATCTTGGCCTAGAAAGGCTGGTGGTTTAGTCACTCAGTCATGTCTGACTCTTTGCAACCCCATGGACTGTAGCCTGCCAGGCTCCTCTGTATGTGAGATTTTCCAGGCTAGAATATTGGAGTAAGTTGCCATTTCCTTCTCCAGAAGATATTCAGTCTGACCCAGGATTGAACCCAGGTCTCCTGCATCACAGGCAGATTCTTGCAAGAGATCCAGGGACCAGATTCTATGGAGGCTGCTGCTGCTGCTGCTAAATCGCTTCAGTTGTGTCCGACTCTGTGCAACCCCAAAGATGGCAGCCCACCAGGCTTCCTCATCCTTGGGATTCTCCAGGCATGAACACTGGAGTCGGTTGCCATTTCCTTCTCCAATGCATGAAAGTGAAAAGTGAAAGGGTAGTTGCTCAGTCGTGTCCGACTCTTAGCGATCCCATGGACTGCAGCCTACCAAGCTCCTCCATCCATGGGAGTTTTCAGGCAAGGCTACTGGAGTCTATGGAGGCTGGTCACCACTAAACCTGGGGTGGGGTTGAGGTGTGCTTCAGTCAGTTTGAAGGGTTCCCAGAAATCTACTCAGATATTTCCATTCTAATCACAAATATTATGGTCTCATATAAGGTCTCAGACTTTATCCTGGGCTTTCTATCAAGGCTGTTCATGCTGTTCTTTCCTGCTCTGCTAACAAACTCTCAGCCTAACTTTTTAGCATAGCACTGGCTTCATTGGAGGGACCTTATAAATTACGTCAAGAAGATCTTCAGGCTTTTATATCATGCTCTGCTAGTTGGCAGACCTGAGACTGTTATCTCTTTTAAGTTTTTTTTTTTTAAGAAATTCAACAACAGCCAGTCACTTCCCAGTCTTTATAATTACCATCACCCCATACCATTCAAGTGTCAGAACTCTTGTATAAGTAGTGTTTCCTCTCCTAATTGTATCTCATTTCAGAACATCACAGGTGGTATTATTGGTGATTGTGATATTGCATCCCATAGAGTTTATTATCAGCAACAACTGACATCTGAGCAGTAAGAGATCCGGTTCCAGAAGCCCATCCTAAGAATATATTTTCTAGTACCACTTCTGGACAAAAAAATGTTTAGGCTTTCCCAAATGTAGAGCTTGATAAAGGGACCTTGTGCAGGTAGTCTATTTGAAAGGGTATTCTGTGAAATAAGGGCAATGGAATAGGAGAAGATAAAGAAGACCAATTTAAATTAAAGGTTAGATTTCAGTTGTTGCTGAGGGCAACAGGGCCAGATTCCACTGGCACTTGTGAGAACAGAATTGCTTCCCTCTGTCAAATGTCCAACAAGCATGGCAGCTTCCACCAGTTGAGAGTTGCTTTAGTGGGTATTAACATCAAGGCACTTCAGAGCTTTGCAAAAAATATGTGAACTAAGCCAACTCCTTCCTTTTAGGAAGTGCCCTGATACTGGAAAAAAAAAAAAAAAGAGAGAGAGATAAACAGGAGTCTTTCTATTTGTGTGCAACTCTACCACAGTTGGGGCTGAAACAAAAATCATACAGGAAACAAACTCATCTTCTATGTACAGGAATTAGAGTCTGTCTTAACCAGGGTCTTTTTGAAAATATTTTTGTATACTGCTAAGTCATGTCCGACTCTTTGTGACCCCATGGACTATACATAGCCTGGCCAGGCCCCTCTGCCCATGGGATTTCCCAGGCAAGAATACTGGAGTGGGTTACCATTTCCTTCTCCAGGGGATCTTCCAGACCCAGGGATCAAACCTACATCTCTTGCATTGGCAGGCAGATTTTTTTTTTTTTTTTTTACTACTGAGCCGCCAAGAAAGCCCTTTGAAAATAGCTTGGAAGTAAAGTTTACATTAACCGTGTGGTAGGGAGAGGGAAGGAAGGGGTTGGGTCATATAATTTTAGTGCCTAGGAATAATAATTGAACATGGCCTCAGGTCTACTAAATGCAGTGACTTCCAAGTCACATGGGGTATCCTGAGTCAGGGTGTATAAAACCAGTATCCATGTGTTGAATCTGGTGAGGAGAGGTAGAAAGATATTTTCCCAGCTGTCTCCCACCTCTTCTGTCATCAACATTTGATTTGACATACCTGTCTCTGGCGGGTATGGGGTTTGCTTTACAATGCAATTTCACCCCTCCTGCCGTCTTGCTGGGGCTTCTCCTTTGCCTTTGCACATGGTGTATCTTTTTGGGGTGGGGCCCAACATTCTCTTGTTGATAGTTGTTAAAAAGCGAGTTGTAAATTTGGAGTTCTTGCAGGAGAAGATGAGCGCACATCCTTCTACTCCACTATCTTGACTTTCTGGCTGTCAGCCTTTAGGATGTGGGGATCAAAGGGACATCAGGATCCAAACTGCGAGACCCAGGCCCAGTGTCCGTGCATGCGAGTTTTCAGAAGAAGCTTCACCTCTCTGTTCACACAGCCTTGATCAGTGAACCAGCACCTCGCCTGACAGCCAGCTTTGCTGCCCACAGAAGTCAGTATCACAGTAATCTAAGCCTATGCCCTGGTGAGTAATGCTGAAGAAGCTGTGGTTGAACAGTTCTTTGAAGACCTGTAAGAATTTCTAGAACTAACACCCAAAAAAGATATCCTTTACATTAGAGGGGACTGGAATACAAAAGTAGGAAGTCAAGAGATGCCTGGAGTAAAAAGAAAATTTGGCTTTGGAGTACAAAATGAACCAGGGAAAAACTAACAGAATTTCATCAAGAGAATGCACTGGTCATAGAAAACACCCTCTTCCAACAACACAAGAGAAGACTCTACACATGGACATCACCAGATGGTCAATACTGAAATCAGATTGATTATATTATTTGCAGTCGAAGATGGAGATGCTCTATACAGTCAGCAAAAACAAGACTAGGAGCTGAGCATGGCACAGATCATGAATTCCTCATTGCAAAACTCAGGCTTAAATTGAAGAAAGTAGGGAAAACTACCAGACCATTTAGGTATGACCTAAATCAAATCCCTTACAATTATACAGTAAAAATGACAAATAGATTGAAGGGATTAAATCTGATAGAGTGACTGAAGAACTATGGACGGAGGTTTGTGATATTTTACAGGAGGCAGTGATCAAGACCATCCTCAAGAAAAAGAAATACAGAAGGGCAAAATGGTTGTCTGAGGAGGCCTTACAATAGCTGAGAAAAGAAGAGAAGGGAAAGGCAAAGGAGAAAAGGAAAGAGTTCCAAAGAATAGCAAGGAGAGATAAGAAAACCTTCTTCAGTGACTAATGCAAAGAAATAGAAGAAAACAATAGAATGGGAAAGATTAGAGATCTTTTCAAGAAAATTAGAGATACCAAGGGAACACTCCATTCAAAGATGGACACAATAAATGATAGAAATGGAATGGACCTAACAGAAGCAGAAGAGGTGGCAAGAATACACAGAAGAACTATACAAAAAAGATCTTCACAACCCAGATAATCAAAATGGTGTGATCACTCACCTAGAGCCAGACATCCTGGAATGTGAAGTCAAGTAAGCCTTAGGAAGCATCACTATGAGCAAAGCTAGTGGAGGTGATGGAATTCCAGTTGAGTTATTTCAAATCCTAAAAGATGATGCTGTGAAAGTGCTGCACTCACTATGTCAGCAAATTTGGAAAACTCAGCAGTGGCTACTGGACTGGAAAATGTCAGTTTTCAATCCAGTCCCAAAGAAAGGCAATGCCAAAGATTGCTCAAACTACTGTACAATTGCATTCATCTCACATGCTAGCATAGTAATGCTCAAAATTCTCCAAGCCAGGCTTCAACAGTTTGTTAACCATGAACTTCCAGATATTCAAGCTGGAGTGAGAAAAGGCAGAGGAACTGGAGATCAAATTGCCAACATCCTTTGGATCATTGAAAAAGCCAGAGTGTTCCAGAAAAACATCTACTTCTGCTTTATTGACTATGCAAAGCCTTTGATGGTGGGGATCACAAACTGTAGAAAATTCTTAAAGGGATGGTAATAGCAGACCACCTGACCTACCTCCTGAGAAAGCTCTATGCAGGTCAAGAAGCAACAGTTAGAACTGGACATGAAACAACAGACTGGTTCCAACTTGGGATAGGAGTACCTCAAGGCTGCATCTTGTCACTCTGCTTATTTAACTTATATGCAGAGTATATCAAGAGAAATGCCAGGCTGGATAAAACACAAGCTGGAATCAAGATTGCTGGGAGAATTAACAGTAACCTCAGATATGCAGATTATACCACCCTTATGGCAGAAAGCAAAGAAGAACTAAGGAGCCTGTTGATGAAAGTGAAAGAGAAGAGTGAAAAAGATGACTTAAAACTCAATATCCAGAAAACTTAGATCATGGCATCCCGTCCTATCACTTCATGGCAAATAGATAGGGAAATAATGGAAATAGGGACAGATTTTATTTTCTGGGCTCAAAAATCACTGCAGATGGTGACTGCAGACAGGAAATTAAAAGACGCTTGCTCCTTGGAAGGAAAGCTGTGATCAACCTAGACAGCAAATTAAAAAGCAGAGACATTACTTTGCCAACAAAGTTCCATCTAGTCAAAGCTATGATTTTTCCAGTAGTCAGATTATAAAGAAAGTTGGATAATAAAGAAAGCTGAGTGTCTGAGAATTGATGCTTTTGAACTGCGGTGTTGGAGAAGACTCTTGAGCGTCCCTTGGACTGCAAGGAGATCCAGCCCATCTATTCTAAAGGAATTCACTGCTGAATATTCATTGGAAGGACTGATGCTAAAGCTGAAACTCTAATACTTTGGCCACCTGATGTGAAGAACTGACTCATTGGAAAAGACCCTGATGCTAGGAAAGATTGAAGGAGTGAGAAGGGGACTACAGAGGATTAGATTGTTGGATGGTATCACCGACTCTATGGACATGAGTTTGAATAAACTCTGAGAGTTGGTGATGAACAGGGACTGCATGCTGCAGTCTATGGGGTCACAGAATCACACATGACTGAGTGACGGAAATGAACTGATCTGAACTACATTCACAGTATTCTGTGACCATTTCTACTTTTCATAACCTTAATCAGAAACTTTGTAACCATTAAGCAATAACCCCCATTTATTCCTCTTCCTGTCTACTTCTAGCTCCTCTAATCTACTTTCTGTCTCTACGTGCATAAGTGCTAAGTCACTTCATTTGTATCCAATACTTTGCAACCCTATGGACTATGGCCCATCAGGCTCCCTTTCCATAGGATTCTCCAGGCAAGAATACTGGAGTGTGTTGCTATGCCATCTTTCATTCTGCCTCTATAAATGTTCCCATTCTAGAGACCTTAAATAAGTGGACGTATCAAGAATTGGTGCCTAATTTTCTGTCTGTTTATTTGACTTAGCATGTGTTTTCAAACTTCATCTGTGTTATGTAGCATGTTACCAGAAGGTCATTCATTTTCAAGGATAAATATTACTATATTGTATGGATATAATTTCTCCATTGTTCATTCATTTATTGATGGATATTTATATTATTTCTACATTTTGGGTATCGTGAACTTGCTCCAGTGAACACTGGCAACAGTTCAGTTCAGTCATTCAGTTTTGTCCGACTCTTTGCGACCCCATGGACTGCAGCACACCAGGCCTCCCTGTCCATCACCAACTCCCAGAGCTTGCTCAAACTCATGCCCATGGAGTTGGTGATGCCATCCAACCATCTCATCCTCTGTCATCTCCTTCTCCTCTTGCCTTCAATATTGGCCAGCATCAGGGTCTTTTCCAATGAGTCAGTTCTTCACATCAAGTGGCCAAAGTATTGGAGTTTCAGCATCAATCCTTTCAGTGAATATTCAGGGCTGAATTCCTTTAGGACTGACTGGTTTGATCTCCTTGCAGTGCAAGGGATTCTCAAGAATCTCCTCCAACACACAGTTCAAAAGGATTACTTCTTCAGTGCTCACTTTTCTTTATAAGTCCAAGTCTCACATCCATATATGACTACTGGAAAAACCATAGCTTTGATTAGATGGACCTTTGTCGGCAATAATGTCTACTTCTTAATGTGCTGTCTAGGATTGTCATAGCTTTTTATCCAAGGAGCAAGTGTCTTTCACTGCAGTCAACATCTGCAGTGATTTTGGAGCCCAAGAAAACAGTCTCTCACTGTTTCCATTGTTTCCCCATATATTTGCCTTGAAGTTATAGGACGGGATGCCATTATCTTAGTTTTTTGAATGTTGAGTTTTAAGCCAGTTTTTTCACCCTCCTCTTTTACTTTCATTAAGAGGTTCTTTAGTTCTTCTTGTAAATAAGATGCATATTATATTTATTTATTATTATATTTGATAAGTTCTTGACTATGTATATGTAGCTTCCCTGATAGGTCAGTTGGTAAAGAATTCACCTGAAACACAGGAGACCCTGGTTTGATTCCTGGGTCAGGAAGATCTGATGGAGAAGGGATAGGCTACCCACTCCAGTATTCTTGGGCTTCCCCCATGGCTCAGATGGTAAAGAATCTGCCTGCAATGTGGGAGACCTGGGTTTGATCCCTGGGTTGGGAAGATCCCCTGGAGAAGGGAAAGTCTACCCACTCCAGTATTCTGGCCTGGAGAATTCCATGGACTATATAGTCATTGGGGTCAGAATGAGTGGGACACATCCCCTTCTCTTCATCCTTCCATTCATCAGTGGACACTTGGGTTGTTTTCAAACCTTGGCTACTGTGAATAATGCTACAATAAACATCAGAGTAGGGATATCTCTTTGAGATAATAATTTTGTTTTTTGGGGGGGCATATATGCAGAAGTAGGTTTGCTTGATCATATGGTAGGTGTATTTTAATTTCTTTAGAAACCTCCATACAATTTTCTAGAGTAGTTGTATCAGCTCAACAACAGTGAACAGGATTTCACTTTTCTTTATATCCTATCCAGCATTTGTTATCTCTTCTTTTTGACAGTAGACATTCTAAAATGTATGTGGTGATATCTCATTGTGATTTTGATTTGCATTTCCCTAGAAGAGTTGACTCATTGGACAAGACTCTGATGCTGGGAGGGATTGGGGTCAGGAGAAGAAGGGGAAGATAGAGGATGAGATGGCTGGATGGCATCACTAACTCTATGGACATGAGTTTGAGTAAACTCTGGGAGTTGGTGATGGACAGGGAGGCCTGGTGTGCTTCAATTCATGGGGTCGCAAAGAGTCGGACATGACTGAATGACTGAACTGAACTGAACTGAATGATTAGTGACATAGTGTACTTAACATATGCTTGTTGGTCATTTATATGTATGAAGTGAAGTGAAGTGAAGTCACTCAGTCATGTCGGACTCTTTGCGACCCCATAGACTGTAGCCTACCAGGCTCCTCTGTCCATGGGGTTTTCTAGTCAATAGTACTGGAGTGGATTACCATTTCCTTCTCCAGGGGATCTTCCCAACCCAGGGCTTAAACCAGGGTCTCCCACATTGTAGACAGACGCTTTACCATCTGAGCCACCAGGGATGGAAAAATGTCTATTCAGACTTTTTGGCCATTTATATATATATGTATATATATAAATGTGTATCTATATATATATATATATAGCGATTCTTTGCTAATATTTCTCCTATTCCATTGGTTCCCTTTTTATTTCATTGATAATTTCCTTTTCTGTGCAGAAGTTTTCCAGTTTAAGGTAGTCCTACTTTTTAAATTTTGCTTTTGCTGCCTTTGCTTTGGTGTTGAATGTTAAAAAAAAAAAAATACTGCCAAGATCAATATCAAGGAGCTTATCTCTTGTGGTTTCTTCTATGGTTTCTTTTAGGAGTTTCAATGTCTCAGGTTTACATTCAAGTCTTTAAGCCATTTTGAGTTGATTTTTGTTTATGGTCCAAGACAGGGATGCAGTTTTATTCTTTTCTATGTGGCTACCCAGAATTCCCATCCCCATTATTGGAGACTATCCTTTCTCCATTGATTATGGATAGTCTTGGCTCCTTTGTTTTAAGTTATTGAATGTGTAACTGGGTTTATTTTGGGCCTCTATCCTCTGTTTCCCTGGCAGCTCATCTGGTAAAGAATCCACCTGCAATGCAGGAGACCCCAGTTTGATTTCTGGGTTGAGAAGATCCACTGGAGAAGGGCTAGGCTACCCGCTTCAGTATCCTTGGGCTTCCCTGGTGGCTCAGACAGTAAAGAATCTGCCTGCAATGCAGATGACCTGGATTTGATCCTTGGATCAGGAAGATCCCCTGGAGATGGGAACAGCTACCTACTCCAGTATTCTGGCCCGGAGAATCTTTGGCGTCACAAAGAGTCGGACATGACTGAGCGATTTTCACTTTCAATTTTCATCTTCTGTTTCATTGATTTATATGTCCTTATGCCATAGCATTCTGTTTTGATTACTGTAGCATTGTTATATAATTTGATGCCTCCAGATTTGCTCTTATTTCTCCACATTGCTTTGGCTCTTTCAGCTGTTTTGGTTCCACACAAATTTTAGGATTATCTTGTTCCTGTGAGAAATGCCATTAGAATTTTGATAGGGGTTGCATTAAATCTAGATAGCTTAAGTAATATGTATATTTTAACAAAAGTAATGCTTCTAAGTGATTGCTATGAAATATCTTTTCATCTATTTGTGTCCTTTCAGTTTCCTTCATCAGTATCATAGTTTTCAGGGTCCAAGTCTCATATCCTTAGTTTTCATTTTCCTAAGTATATTATTTAGGAAATAAACCCAGTTAATGAGATTGTTAAATTCTCATTCTCAAAATGCATTGATAGTGTATAAGAATGAAAATTTATTATGTATCTTGCAACTTTAATGAATTAATTTATTAGACCTACATTTTTTGGTGAGGAGATGGGCATGGACTCTTTAGGGTTTTCGAAATGTTGGTTGGCCAAGAAGTTTGTACTGGCTTTTATGTCACATCTTACAGTATATTATGCCTGTAAAGTTTCTCCTAAAAAAATCTGATAGTCTTATGGAAGTTATCTTCTTTATGAGAAGTTGTTTCTCTTGCTGTTTTAAATTATCTCCTTGTCTTTAACTTGACAATTAAGTTGTAATGTCTCAGGGTGGGTATCTTGAATTTTATCTTATTTGGGCCTTTTGGAATTCCTGCATCTGGATACCTGTTTCTTTCTCCACTTTAGGGAATTGATCAGCCATTATTTCTTTGAATAAGCTTTCTGCCCTTTTTTCTCTTCTCCTCTGTGACCTTCTACAATGTGACTATTGGCCAGCTTGATGGTTTTCAACTCTTTTATGTAAACATCAAAGAACAATTACTGAATCAGATGGAAAGATTGCATTTAGTTTCTTAAGAAACTGCTAACTGTCTTTTTTTTTTTTTTGAATGTACAGTTCTTTTTATTTATTTATTTTTTATTTATTTTATTTTATTTTATTTTTTTTATTTTACTTTACAATTCTGTATTGGTTTTGCCATACATTGACATGAATCCACCACGGGTGTACATGCGTTCCCAAACATGAAACCCCCTCCCACCCCCCTCCCCGCAACATCTCTCTGGGTCATCCCCGCGTACCAGCCCCAAGCGTGCCATATCCTGCATCAGACATAGACTGGCAATTTGATTCTTACATGATATTATACATGTTTCAATGCCATTCTCCCAAATCATCTCACCCTCTCCCTCTCCCACTGAGTCCAAAAGTCCATTATACACATCTGTGTCTTTTTTGCTGTCCTGCATACAGGGTCATCATTGCCATCTTTCTAAATTCCATATATATGTGTTAGTATACTGTATTGGTGTTTTTCTTTCTGGCTCACTTCACTCTGTATAATCGGCTCCAGTTTCATCCATCTCATCAGAACTGATTCAAATGTATTCTTTTTAACGGCTGAGTAATACTCCATTGTGTATATGTACCACAGCTTTCTTATCCATTCATCTGCTGATGGACATCTAGGTTGTTTCCATGTCCTGGCTATTATAAATAGTGCTGCAATGAACATTGGGGTACATGTGTCTCTTTCAATTCTGGTTTCCTCAGTGTGTATGCCCAGCAGTGGGATTGCTGGGTCATAAGGCAGTTCTATTTGCAATTTTTTAAGGAATCTCCACAGTGACTATAATTTTGAATTTCCATCACTAATGTATGAGTGTTTCTGTTGTTTGCAGTCTTGCCAGTTTTTTGGTGTAGGCAGTGTTTTGGTTTAGGGATATTCTATTAATAAAGGAGATCAGTCCTGGGTGTTCATTGGAAAGACTGATGCTAAAGTTGAAACTCTAATACTCTGGCCACCTCATGCAAAGAGTTGACTCATTGGAAAAGACACTGATGCTGGGAGGGATTGGGGGCAGGAGGAGAAGGGGACGACAGAGGATGAGATGGCTGGATGGCATCACCGACTTGATGGACATGAGTTTGAGTAAACTCCAGGAGTTGATGATGGACATGGAAGCCTGGTGTGCTGCAGTTCATGGGGTCACAAAGAGTCGGACACAACTGAGCGACTGAACTGAGCTGAATCTTATCTCTTACGTTTTAATGTATATTTCTCTGACATATGATGCGGAACTTCTTTGCATCTGTTTATGTGACGGCTTGTCTTCTAATCCTCTTGAGTCCCTTACAGAGCAGAAAATTTTAATTTTAATGAAGTCTAGCAATGGCAACCCACTCTAGTACTCTTGCCTGGAAAATCCCATGGATGGAGGAGCCTGGTAGGCTGCAGTCCATGGGGTCGCACAGAGTCGGACACAACTGAAGTGACTTAGCAGCAGCAGCTTAACGATTATTTTTTTTTTTAATGGATTGTGTCTTTGTTGTATCTAAAAAGCATCATTATTTGCAAGGCATCCAGGTTTTCTCCTATGTTACCTTCTAGGAATTTTATAATATTTCAATTTACAGTTAAGTCTATGATACATTTTGAGTCACCTTTTGTGATAGGTGTAAAGTCTGTGTCTAAATTCTTTTTTTTTTTTTCTTTTAGAAAGGCTTGCAATTGTTTTAGCATCATTTATTTAGGAGACTATCTTTGCTCCATCTTAGTACTTTTGCTTCTTTGTCAAAGGTCAGTTAGTGATATTTATAGAAGTATATTTCTGGACTCTATATTCTGTTCTATTGATCTATTTGTCTATTCTTTCACAGATACCATACTGTGATGATTACTGTGAAATTCAGGTGAAGTCAGCCCTCCACCGTTGTTTTTTTCCTTTTATTCTTTGTTTTTAATATATGGCAAGATGTATGTGAACTGAGAAATTAAGAAAACTTTAAGATAAAATTAAAATGTGTTTTTTCAAGTCTAGTTTACTTCATTTGAAGCATCCAGAAAGTCATGTTGAAATGTTTGTTACAACCTATCTAAGTAAATAAGGTATTTGGTAGTGTATTCACTTGAGGAAACAAAACCACACTGAGTGGAGATTTTTATGCATGTCTATTTCTATTTGAACTTGACATTAGGTCTATTTGTTATGATGTGTTTTTTATTAAAAAAATATATGAATTTTGTCTGAAATGAAGACTCCTATTTTCTGGTACAGTGAGTATTTAGACCTCAAGCTAGCCTCACAACAATAGTCCTTGTTCTAAAATATTGCAAGTGAAATTTGGTCTGACATTTAATCTGATTGTATAATTTTAGGAATATGCATGTGATCTTTGTTCTTTCAAGATCTTCTTCTCTTTTACTTTTAACCACTAGAACAGTGATTCAATTTTTTTCTCAATAAAAACAAAGCAATTCTAGGTTATAAATGAGAAAGCCAGATGGTTTTATTGATAGATACTAACAAATTCTATCGGGATTTTGCAGGTGGAGCTAGTAAAGAACTTACCTGACAAAGCAGGAGAAATAAGAGATGCAGGTTCAATCCCCAGGTCAGGAAGATCCCCCGCAGGAAGTCACGGCAACCCATGACTTGCCCGGAGAAATCCCATGGACAGGAGAGCCTGAGGCTGCAGTCTATAGGGTCACAAAGAGTTGGACGTGACTGAAGTGACTTAGCACACTCAAGTACTAACTTCTAGCTTTCCTATAGTTGGCTCTTTAGTTCATTAACAACAGAAAAATTGAAACATGAGTAGAATCATCCAGCAAACTAATACTGCTGCAGTTTTTTATTTATATTGATTTAATCAAAGGCATCCACATAGTATCTGAAGCATGGGAGTTATTAAATAAAATTAGGTATTTTTTTCTGATTTTCTCATTAACTCTAAAAATAACACTAATCAGTATTATTATTATCTTAGTTTTAAAAATAAACAACTGGGGCACAGAGTAGAAAGTTGACAAGTTATATACATAGTGACCCAGAGTTGAGATTCAAACCCAGACTCTGTAAATAACAGGTACACTCACATTCTTAATCACTGTGCTCTAGTGCCTCTTGATTATTACTTGAAAGCCAAATGTTTATTTTGATGATGGAGAGGAAGAGGAAATTTCAGAAGATATAAGCAATACCCAGTAGTTTCTGTTAATAGTACCATTCTTCTCATAGTCAAATACCATGTGTGTTATTACTCATTTTCAATTTAAGGCACTGAGATTATTGATGCAATTTAAAACCTTTTGACATAATATCTTAAATATGTTTATTTTGAAAATTTCCAAATATATAGAAAAATATATATAGTGTATAAAAGATAATCAAATGACCATATGTATACCCACCACACAGATTATAAAACAGAACGCTGTTGAAGCTCTGCGTCCCTTCCTTTTCACATTGCTCCTCCCTTCTCCACAGGGATAACCACTACTTTGAGCATGCGTTTATTGTTCTCTTCATTAAATATAGACAATATCCCCATATAAAATAATATTTAGTTTTTTATTTTAAACTTTATATAAATAGTGTTACGCTGTGTATTCTGATTATTTTTAGCAAGCAACATTATTGATACAATTTATTCTCATCAGTGCAATAGCCCTAGTCCATTCATCCAAAGCTGAATCAAAATATATCTCCACTGATTATACATTCCCCTTTTCACTGAACATTTGGTTTGTTTTCAGATTTTGTTGTTATAAGCCATACTGTTACATTTGTTTATCATGTCTTTTGGTGCACTGATGCTAGAGTTTCTCTCCAAAGCATAAATACCTAAAAGTGGAAGTATAATAATAATAATGAGCAAGATTGTGTATTTTCAACCTTATAAAATAATGTCAAATTATTATCCAAAGTCTCTATATCAATTTTCATTTCTCTTTATAATAGCTGTCATTGCATCATATCCTTATCAGCACTTGGTATTACTTACCTGACAAGTATATGTCTGTTTATCATGTATATGTGTGTATATATCACATATATATGCATGTCTATATCTACACCATGTACATGTCTACCTGCATCATCGCTATCTATGGAGAAAAACTGAGTAATTAACTCAACACCTATGCAAGATTTTTCATGTATGGAATATTCACTTGGGAAACATTAAAAAAAAATGGGAAGAGAGGTTAAGAGGAATTTGAGGGTTATGTAAAGTTAAAAACCCTGAGCACAGATCATCTGGTCATGCAGTAATACAGAACATTCTTCAGTGACAGGAAAAACAGAGATTGAAAGCTTCCACGAGCCTGAAAAACCTCTTGGGATTTGGATTATTATTCAGAATCAGGTAGTGCTCTTGAGATATGGTACTTGCACTGTCTTTGCAGCAGTAAAGCAGTCTCTTCAAGAGGAAACTGTCCATTTTTGTAAATCTCTAAATAATAGTATCAAAACCAAAAAGATATTCAGAAAAATGGCATGCTTAAATTTCTCTTTATTTCTAATTCAGATGCAAGAGAGAAAGGCATACATTTATCTAATAAAATTATTATTCTACATGGTCAAAGGCCTCCAAATAGTTTGTTTCACAGTTCTTTTTACAAATATGAGATCAGATTGTGTACTTTTATTTGTATCAGCTTTTTGTACTTTATTATAAGCCCACCTTATTAGATATAATTTTGGTGTCTAAAAAATTCTTCATTAGATTTATATTCAATTATGGCTCCATCTCTTACTTTGTTCTTTCTTGGAGCTTTTCTCCATACAACCCTGAGCTCATTATCAGTGTCTTGTATTGTTTGTCCTGTCATGGAAATATTGCTCTGGTGTCGAATTCACACCTGCGCTCCTCCAGCCTCTGACCATTACTGTTTTCAGTATTCTTCTCCCTGATATTCTGTCAATCAGAATTCACCTCTGTTGGATTCCATTCTAACAGATTACTCACAATAGGAAGTATTGGGTGTTCCTGGATTGTTATGTTTCATATCTGCATCTGTGTCCTGTAACTGGAGAAAATGGCTCATGCTTAAGAAAACAGGATTTTATGGCACTATGACAGTGTAGAGGTAAAGGCATTTCATTTGCTTTACAAAACTGCAAAATATGACTGAGCATCTTCACCTTACATCTGGGGCTAACCCTCCATGTGTGGTTTTATCTTTGAGCAGTATGTATTAACTGTAGGTAAATGTGCATCATGAAAGGACTGATCACTAAGGTAAAATTTTTATTAACATGAGTCTCTATAACATTGCCAGAATTCCCTTTAAATAAAGGACTTTTAAGTTTCTTAGGCCAAATTTAGGTGAAATCCCTACTTTAACTTCTTTATGGAGGGGAAATGAACAGCCTATGCTTGATCCTTTTTCAAAGAAAAATAGCCTTAAATTTTATTACTGTGGTTTTGAGGAAGCAATCATGTAATATGGGGCTGCTCAGTCTTGGCTTAGTGTGAGTGGAAAGTACTAACATCTCAAGGTCTCTTTGAAATACACTTGTTCCATTATTTTCTTTTTGCTTTTATTAAAAAGAATCCTTAGGCAAAAATGATATCAAACTGCATACATTAAACATTTCTAGATGATCTGATCATTATAATGAGTACTGGAAACTTTGAAGTAGAAGAGAAAATGCAGTTGTAAATATCCTCTTCCAGAAACATCTGAATGAGTATTATCTTTGTGTTTGGATTCAAATGCAAAGATCTCTAACTGTACAGATTTAAAGCTTCATTGTACCACCATTTCTGCAATCTGAGGTTTTACCTTGTTGTTATTGCTTGATCCACAAAGCTCATATTCTTCATACCAAACCTACCCATTGATGATCTTCCAATAGCTCAAGTTTTATTTGGGAATACTAAAGTCAGTTATATGCACCAGCATATTTATATGCTGTCTCTCTTGGACATGATACATACATATATATTCAGAATATGTATACACCAAATACATATCTCTATTATGGAGCTTTCCTTTTTATAAATCATTATTTGGTTTCATTCTTTATCTTGCACATCCTATGATAACCTCTACTTCATGACCTGCACTTAAAACCAAGAGAACTACCTGAAATTACTGTGTTAGTGATCCCTTTAGTACCTGCAAGACACTGCTAGGTGAAAGGTGACGTATATGAAATTGGCTTCTCCAACTTATCCCAATAGCCAATTAGTGACTGCCTGGAGGAACTTTGCCCTTAATAAGGTAACATAGGGAAGGCTCTGTGGTTTTGGGGGGGATATTTGACATGTCATTGTTGTTCTCTCTTTAGAGTTGCCACTAAGGTTAGGAAAAGCACCAGCTGAAACTTTTTTTTATTATTATTTATTTTTTTACTTTACAATATTGTATTGGTTTTGCCATACTTCAACATGAATCCACCACGGGTGTACACGTGTTCCCAATCCTGAACCCCCCTGCCACCTCCCTCCCCATACCATCCCTCTGCTGCTGCTGCTGCAGCTGCTGCTGCTGCGTCGCTTCAGTCATGTCCGACTCTGTGCGACCCCATAGACGGCAGCCCACCAGGCTCCCCCATCCCTGGGATTCTCCAGGCAAGAACACTGGAGTGGGTTGCCATTTCCTTCTCCAATGCATGAAAGTGAAAAGTGAAAGTACCTCTCCTCAAATGAGAGATACGTTGTGAATACGTATGTCTGATTTGTTTGATACAAAATTTTCTTTCACTGATTCTGGAGAATTCTGCCAGAAATTGGTGCTGCCTTATCACATTGACTATATTCATTGGTAATAATATTAGAACTGTTGCTAGCTGATGGTATTTATTTTAAGAACCTGTTATTAAATCTCTTAGTAATACCCAGTCTTTCTTAAATATGACTTTTTAATTGAATAATTTTAGAATCATTTAATAAACATAAATGATTAGCAATTAAGCCCATCTAATGTTTTTGACATTAGAAATACTGTTATTGTGTTTGATGACCAATAGGAAATCCAAAATTATATCTTTTTATTCTCTATGACAATGTTTTTCTTAAAGTATCACCTTTGAACCTTGTATCTTATCATCCAGTGTGACTGTCAAACACTCAGATTTCTAGACTGTATTCTTGACCCATTGAACCAGAATCTCAGAGCTAGGATGAAGAAATTTGCATTTTAACCTACATTTAACCTCTATTCTTCTTTCATAATAATTTTACTGGTTGACATTTGTAAAACAGTTATCTGAAACTAATGAAAATTCATGCTTTATCACTTTTTATTCTGAATGTAAGTTGATGCTATTAAATCATTTTAACAATTTCTAGTATGCTCAGTCTGCCATTCCTTTGCCCTATAATGTTGGCTGAATAATTCTACATTAGAAGTAAGTTGGGATTTGAACCTGATGTAACAAGTCTTGACTCCATCACTTATGAGCTCAATAAGTAACACAAACAAGATACCAAAACTTTCCAAATCTCAGCTGTGTCATCTGAAAAATGGGGTTAGTAAGACTACATTTTACTTAAAGTAGTTCATCCATGACGTTACTGGTGCTGGAACTTTTTGTGACCTTGTATGTGCTACAGTGAGGAAAACAGAGGGATAAGCAAATGTTCAGTTGAACCAATTTTTCCTTAAAATCTTTGTGGAAGCAAGGAACAGAAATTCTAAAATTATGAGTACTCACAAAGTTATTTGCTATTTATTATAAAAGGGAGTACATTTATTAAAGAACCAGTCCTATATAATAGCTCTAAATATCTCCTGTTGTTGTTGCAGATATAGTATGCAGTGATTTTGCTAATTAGTCATAATATGGTTAACAGATGATATAATTTAAAATTTTAGGGGAAGACTGTATATAAATCTGTATGGTTACCTGGAGCTATATATGAACATTTTAAGAATATAAATATGTAAGCACAGTTCTATTTCTGAATATGTTCGGGTGCTGTAAGTTCAAGTAAAGTAAAAAATATGAGGTTAAAATATGGAACTTACAAAATATTTATGAATTGACTCAATTCTCTATGGTTTCTGGTTCTTGATTAAGAAGAATAAAAATCTGTTTGCATTACCTTTGTTAGTGAGACTGAGGATTATTTGCTGTCATTCTCTTTCTGTGTAGGTATTAGTTCTTGTTGCTCATCTCACTACAATGCATATTTCTCTCTTAAGTAGGCTTTGGTGATGGGCAAGGAAAAGCATGCAATTAAAAAAATGTTATAATAGCTATCAATGGCTAAAGAAAGGAATCTAGATATTTTTCTCACTTTAAAAAATCTTCTTAAATATTAATGAAGTTTCTGAATTTTCATTTTATCCCAGATAACTAAATCATCTCAACATAGTTAAAGCATGTTGAAACATCTATTACATTTGTTTTTGTATCAGTGCTACTCAATTCATATTTGTTTGACTTAGATAAAAGGCTGGACTAGTATAACTGATAGAAGAAGTAGGACAATTTGTTACTGACCTTCTAATAGAAGATTCTGAAAGAAAGGTATCTCTCCATCCAGGTTTCATGAAAAGCTTTTTTGACTGTGGCATAGATGACCTGCAAGAGAATCTGGTATGTTGCAAATTATTAGTAGTAAGTTACTATTAATAAAGCTTAAAAATAATTTTCTTTAAAGATCGTAGTTTCAAGGTTTACTTACAACAACCTTATTCTCATAGGCAAGCTTTATGATATGCTTTCTTAAGCAGGATCAGCAAGAATAGATTTTTCCCTCAAACGAATATTAGCCTTACCTTGTACATAGTTCTGAATTAATCATGTGAATATTATGCAGTGTGTGTCATAAAATGAAAAAAAAAGTTGTGATCTACTTGCCTGTAAATTGGACTTTTGCCTCCTGAGAATGCAGTGGGAAGAGTAATAGTTTAGTGACTAAACCTCTGTAATTTTCCTTTCTTGATAAACTGTACACAGTGCCTTAAATATAAACAAACATCAGGAAGCTTTAATGTTTTGGGGGTGCTGTTTGGGTAAACCCTTCAAGTATGCTATTTGTTTCTTTCTGGGCTACTTAACTGATATACTTGTTATAAAGTTAATGTAACTTTTACAGATTTTAGGGATGAGGTTAATTAAACAACAACAAAAAAAATGGTAAGGTACCTAGGGACCAGCAAGAAAGGCAAGCCGTTACCACCCTTCAGCCCAGTGGAGGGAAATGAAGGAACTATACAACTGGAACCATTACAAAAGGTTCAGCCATGAAAGAGATATCATCCCATCAGTTCAGTTCAGTTCAGTTGCTCAGTTGTGTCCGACTCTTTGCAATCCCATGAACTGCAGCATGCCAGGCCTCCCTGTCCATCACCAGCTCCTGGAGCCAACCCAAACTCATGTCCATTGAGTCGGTGATGTCATCCAACCATCTCATCCTCTGTTGTCCCCTTCTCCTGCCCTCAATCTTTCCCAGCATCACGGTCTTTTCAAATGAGTCAGTCCTTTGTATCAGGTGGCCCAAGTACTGGAGTTTCAGCTTCAACACCAGTCCTTCCAATGAATATTTATGACTGACTGATCTCCTTTAGGATGGACTGCTTGGATCTCCTTGCAGTCCAAGGGACTCTCAAGAGTCTTCTCCAACACCACAGTTCAAAAGCATATCATCCCATAGGATGTGTAAATATAGAGTGCATCCAATGAGTAAAGGAGTAGAGGAAGTAAACATCCCAAAGTGTGTCTTTCAGTTCTTCTCATTGGCAAACTCAGCTGAAAGTAAGAGACTTGGAATGAAGCCCACGTGACATAGTCCACAGTGGTCAATATCCCAGGACACAAGACAGACAAAGAAGGGCAGAGGTGGGTCTGACAGAAAGAGGGAGCATAAATAACAAAAGCATTACCTCATTAGATGTGAATCAAAACATAAGATTTTGCCTCTTTCCTCTGGGGAATTTTGCCAACTGCCACTTTCTTTGTCCTCAAGGGAAAGAAGTGAGCATATACATCATGCTGGGAAAATCTGGGGCTCACGTATTATCTGTTTCCAAATGACATATTCTGGATTGAGATGATTCCTGGTAAGCAGACTTTTACTTTGTATATTTTTAACTCTAATCAAGAAAGTCCAGGCTAGGCCAGCTCTATGTTAATTTCTGTATTAAAATCCAGATGGGAGTGATGTTTTCCCCTTTGATGGCTGGTGTGCCTTTGTTGGAGCTATGGAAAATAGAGAGATCATCAAATGATACCTTACTTTATCTGCTTCTGACAAGTGAGCCTCTATTTCAACATGTGTTATGATTTCTTTTCCTAGAAACAAAGGAAGAAAAATTATTAAGCCATTAGAAAACCTTTTGAATATTCATAACAATATGCCAGAGCATAATTATTTAGAACAGAAAGTCAGTATGAGATAAATAAGCTTAAAATGAAACATTTTTCTTCCTCTAGCCTTATTCAGTCAGTTTCAGGACAATTACTTACAGTTAATCTTCATAATTGCTAAATTATTTTTGTTTGAAGTCTCTACTAGCAAAGGTGTGTAGATTACAGGGAGCCATCCACATCAAAATTAGTGCTTGAACAAATAAAATGGTTTGCTTGTTATTTATTAACCATGGATTAATGTAGGCAGGAAATAGAGTTGGCTTTGTAAGTGCTGGGATTTTTCTTAATTGAAATGTGTTTGAGGAATGCTTTTTAGGAGAAGATATATTAACAGATTTCCTAAAAACAATAGAAGAAGGATATGCCTAAATGTTAGAATTTTAAGGGTTTAGAATATCAAAGACTTGGCCAAGAAACTTCCTGAATTCCACTGTAAGATATATCTGTAACAGGTTAAAAATAACAAACAAAACCTGACCAGTGAAGTGTATTACACAGTGTATATGAAAAGCTTAAATATAATCCATGTAAATATAATTAGGAAGGTCCATGTATGGGCAAAGACAGTGAAGACTTGTTGGTACTAATTTACCAACAAGTTTAAAATACTGAGGTACTAGGTATTGTATATATATGCATATATGTTTTTATATATGGCATTTATCGTTTCTTTTCTTGAAAAATTATTGGTAAAGTTTTTTTTCCCCAAGTATCACAGTTAATATTCAAATATGTTTTATCCTGGATATCTTTGTATATCTCACTTTTTCTCTCTACACTCTACCCCAAGCATATATGATGGACTTTGGATCATAGAAAGTATTTTAAAATATTATAATGAATGTATAAATGCTTTTATTGTTTGGAGTCTTCATTTTTTTGGAATTTTCACTTATATATTCACTATAATATTTTAAAATACTTTCTTTGATCCAAAGTCCATCATATATGCTTGGGATACAGTGTAGAGAGGGATAGTGAAATATACAAAGACATCCAGAGTAAAACATATTTATAATGATTCAGTGGCATCACCAATTCTGTGGACATGAGTTTGAGGAATCTCCGGGAGACAGTGAAGGACAGGGAAGTCTGGTGTGCTGCAGTCCATGGGGTTGCAAAGAGTCAGCTATGACTGAGTGCCTGAACAACAAGAAATGCTTTTAAAAAGTTGTTGTTGAAGTAGAATAAGTTTTTGAATAGGTTATATGAAGTTTCAGTTCAAAATACAAGGAGGCATATGTATCACACATGACTTTTTCTTACCCAGAACTTTCCAGTATTAGAGGTATTGATAACTGAAGAACACCCTCTCAAGGTATAGTTTCCCTTTAGAGAAATGAAAACTCAGTAGCATGTATGTTACATTCAGTTAGAAATTTATTAGGCCCCAAGTAACAGTAGCAACAACAATAAAAACTTGGATTACCACAATTAAATAGAATTATTTACTTACCTCTGTCAGTCAATAATGTCAAAGCCCAAGATGTCTCTCTTATTCCACTCTACTATGCTTGAAGAAATGCTATTTTATCTTATAGTCATATGTCTGAGTAAGGAGGATGGGAAAAAAGATCAATGCCAACTGCATGTATACTTTGTAATCAGGAGTAAAATATTTTCTTAGGAATTTATGCATAGAATTTTTGCTTAGTTTACATTGACCATAATTGGACAGTTGGGTTTTTTGAGCATATGTTCAATGAAGAAAGTCTGAAAATCCTGGAAAAACTATAAAAGCTGTGTATACCAAGTTAAGACAAGAGTGATTCACTTTGGGTTCTGGGTTTTTCATTACAGACACTCTTCATTGTCTACCCAAGACCCATCCATGACTCCCACTTCTTCCTTCTTAACAATCCTAAATTGGTTCATAAGAACACTTCTTAAACAAAAAGGAGTTACTGAGGGTGATTCAGGCAATGAATCACTCTAATTTGATAGCATACACACTGGTTTAAATGCCAAGATACCTGGATTTCAGTCCAACTTGCTCAATAAGTAGCATATTAAAAATCAGTCCTCATTGTTGTGCCTATTAAGCCATCTATAAAATTTAAAAGGTTAGAAAAGAGTATTGGATTTCAAAGTACAGATGGTCCCCAACCTATGATGATGGAAAGCAATACACATTCAGTAGAAACCATACTTCAAATGTATTTTCCCAGGCTGAGATATTCTCCCCCTGATGCTGGCCAGTGACAGCAAACTGTAATTCTTAGTCAGCCAGGTGATCATAAAGGAAAATAACTGATACACTTAAAATCATTACTGTACCCATACAACCAATCTGCTTTTTTACTTTTAAGTACGGTATTCAAGAAATTGCATGAGATATTTAACACTTTGTCAAATGGTTTTGCCCAACTATAGGCTCATGTAAATGTTCTGAGCATGTTTAATGTAGGCTAGGCTATGATGCTCAGTAAGTTATATTTTTACGTGTGTTTTTGGCTTACAAAATTTTCAACTTACAGTGACTTATCATAATGTAACTCAATGAAGATCTGTATGTTCTTCAGATCTGAAATTTTGCACAAATATCTAGGGTTCCCCATGGGAATATGAGTAAGGGAAAAACTAAAAAAGAAGAGCTACATCCCCAATTTATAACAGAGGAAAGTTTAATTTGAATTGAGATTCCATGTTTCTTTTGATATGCTATTAAAATAAAAAAAATCAGTGATAAATGTTCCTATTTTCCATCTACTTATGCTTAATGGACTATAATTTAATCATATTTTATAAATTAGAAGAGAAACAAAATATGTATTGCTCATAAAACCCAAAGCGTTACCTTAGTCTAATTATCCCAGGAACCAGTACAACAGTGTTGCCTGTCATTTGGATGTGAGTTTCAGTTATATTTTAGAAACGTATAAGTGTGAGTAAATTTTGAGTAAAAGCAATCCAGACTCTTATAATTGTGACTGACATATAAAATGAGCTCCATACCTAGAGTAAAGCAGATATCCACACACTTGAGATATGCACCTACAACACAGGGGGCACAGTTTTATCCCTGGGTTGGGAACGTCCCCTGGAGAAAGAAATGGCAACCCATTCTGATATTCTTGCCTGGGAAATCCCAAAGACAGAGCAACCTTGTGAGCTGCTGTCCATGGGGTCACAAAAGAGTCAAACACAACTGAGCAACTAAACAACTAGATATATTGCACACACTCACACATATGTACACAAAAGATCTGTATCTACAACTAATATATGTATCAAATGTAGATGCATATACATGTACACATATAATATGCTTATATACATACTTGGGATACAGATACATATACACTTGAGCTAAATATATATATATATATATATATATATATATATATACACTTTGTAGGTATACTTGATAGATGTAGATATAGATAAGATTCAGTTCAGTTTGGTTCAATTACTCACTAATGTCTGACTCTTTGTGACCCCATGGACTGCAGCACAACAGGCCTCCCTGTCCATCACCAACTCCCGGAGTTTACCCAAACTCATGCCCTTTGAGTCGGAGATGCCATCCAACCATCTCATCCTCTGTTGTCCCCTTCTCCTCCCGCCTTCAATCCTTCCCAGCATCAGGGTCTTTTCCAATGAGTTAGCTCTTCATATCAGGTGGCCAAAGTATTGGAGTTTCAGTTTCAGCATCAGTCCTTCCAGTGAACACTCAGTACTGACATCCTTTAGGATGGACTGGTTGGATCTCCTTGCAGTCCAAGGGACTCTCAAGAGTCTTCTCCAACACCACAGTTCAAAAGCATCAATTCTTCAGTGCTCAGCTGTTTTTATAGTCCAACTCTCACATCCATACATGACTACTGGAAAAAACATAGCCTTGTTGAGATGGACATTTGTTGGCAAAGTAATATCTCTGTTTTTAAATATGCTATCTAGGTTGTTCATAGCTTTTCTTCCAAGGAGCAAGCGTCTTTTAATTTCATAGCCACAGTCACCAACTGCAGTGATTTTGGAGTCCATAAAAATAAAGTCAGCCACTGTTTCCACTGTTTCCCCATCTATTTCCCATGAAGTGATGGGACCAGATGCCATGATCTTAGTTTTCTGAATGTTGAAAGCCAACTTTTAAGCCAATGTTTAAGCCAACTTTTTCACTTTCCTCTTTCACTTTCATCAAGAGGCTCTTTAGTTCTTCTTCACTTTCTCCCTTAAGGATGGTGTCATCTGTATATCTGAGATTATTGATATTTCTCCCAGCAATCTTGATTCCAGCTTGTGCTCATCCAGCCCAGCATTTCTCATGATGTACTCTGTATATAAATCAAATAAGCAGAGTTAGAATCCATAAAATTAAGGAAAGAATGAACACAAATGATAGACATGAAGAACTTAAATTTGGGGCAAATAAAATAAAAATGTATCTTATATAAATGGTAGAAACTTAAGAAATAAATGTCTTCAAGCTTTGAGAAAAGTATAGATGTGTCTTAAGCTTATGAATAATTTATGACTTCCCTTGTGGCTCAGTTGGTAATGAACAGTTTGGATTTAGACAATAGTTGATGTTTTTGACATACTCTAAAATTACATAATTTCATAGTATATGCTATTGGTAACTGGTCTCTTCCAATAAAAATTCCTTGGTATAACTGTCCCCCAGCCAAAAAAAAAACCTCTAGAAGTAGAGAGACTAGACTGACCAAAAAATGTGCTACCAAAATTGTGAATTGAATGTATTTAAATCTCTCATTCTGTACAATTGCCTGTGCTAAGCTCAGTAGGGCTTCCCTGGTGGCTCAGAGGTTAAAGCGTCTGCCTCCAATGCAGGAAACCTGGATTCGATCCCTGGGTCGGGAAGATCCCCTGGAGAAGGAAATGTAAATCCTACAAAGAAACATAAGTTACAATGCCTACATTTGTGGATGCTTCAAATCAAATTAGTAAGTTAAAATATACTTCTATTTATTTTTCTATATTTTAACATATTGGCACACAAGCTGAAACATTAAAAATTCAATCAATGTTAGCAATTATTTAATTCTCACATCTACCACATAACAGTATTATTATCCCTGTTTTGCAGAAGAGATTGCTTGGGTTTTGGAAGTAAATTGCTCAGTATTACCCAACAAATAAGCAGTGCCAGGGTTTAGAGAATCTCTTTTTGTCTTTACCTATTGAGATGTTCATGCTCTGAACCATTGCACTATCATACATTTTATATGATAAATTGAATCTAGACCTATTTCCTCAAGACTCTCTTATCCTAAAAGATGACATTGTCCCCAGTGAACAAAGAAAGCTGAGAGCTTGGATGAAAAACTCTGGAGTCGACTATTTTTTTTTCCTTCCCAGTGTTAGGGAAGAATATAATAAAAGTGGGTTCCCAAATATTTCTATCACTACTACCCTTGAGACTTTCTGAAGATCTTTTTATCTCTGTCTGTCTCCCCTTCCTTATTCTGTTGTGACTAGTTTACATCTGCATTAAAATGTAAATACTTGCTCTGTTTTCCCTAAATAAATGTAGCTTATCAAAATCACCCCCATTCAAAACCCCACAGGAACTGCAGGGGATTCCCTGACTAGGAATCTCATATGACTGAGAAAAGGAGAGGAGCTTGCAACAATCAGCACTCAAATCTCAGCAGATATTTCCTATCTGTAATGACCAAGGATAAATCCTGGCCAACAGCTTTGCTCATTTGCAGAACCAGGTCAGTGGCATGGTCTAACCAGGGAACTCAGCAGGGCACAAATCTGCCTACTTGGGTTGGCTTTAAACCACAAACACAGAACCTTACTGCCCTTGAGCTTGTTCTCCTACTGGAGTTGGAGAGGGAAACTGATTTGTAAACCTGTCCATTGCCAAATACATCTTTAGCCTGCCCAACCAGGGAACTTAGGAGCACATAGGAAGCTCCATAGCCCATCCAATACCCTTCTTACAGTGGCATTTGAACAGAGAAAATACCCCATGCCTCTCATTGGTGGGATGCCTAGTCCCTCAGTTGTGTCCTACTCTTTGAGACCCCATGGGCTAGAGCCCACCAGGCTCCTCTATCCATGGGATTCTCCAAGCAAGAATACTAGAGTGGATGGCCATTTCCTCCTCCAGGGGATCTCCCTAACCTGGGGATTGAACCGCATCTCCTATGGCTCCTGCATCGGCAGGCAGATTCTTTACCACTGAATCATCTGGGAAGTCCACTGCCTCTCCCTGTCTGCAAAGCAAAATCAGTGGTTCTACCTGGCCAAGGCATCAGTACACAATTTTGACTGAATTAGGTTCCCCCAAACAAGCTATGCAGACCCAGGGCACTTCCTGCTACTCTTCAAGGACAGAAAAGGTAATTCATAGCCCCACCTACTGCTTAGTATAGTACACAGTCCTTCCTGACTATCTAATTAAGCCTAGATAGACAATCCACGTGACTGTCTAACCCTTGCCAGAGTTGGAAACCAACTCAGCAGTCTTGTCCAGTTGTTTTCAACCAGGGACATCCTCCTGCTTCAGAGCTTGGGAAGTGGCCTCACCCCAAAATAGACCCTGATAGAAAACTCTATCTGCACAAGGCATTATCAACAGGCATATCTAGAAAAACTAAGCTGAGCTGACTGGTGAAGAACTGCTTTTGATAAAGCAAGTCTGTAAGTCTGAAAAAGGAAACCACTTAATTAAATGTTCCAATACTGACATAAGAAATTAAGGATCTCAAAAAAATCTGGTATACATGACATCACCAAAAACAAACAAACAAACAAACCAAAAAACTAATTAAGCTTCAATAAAAAACTCTTAAAAAATGGAGATCAATGAACTGTCAAATAATTCAGAATATTTCTCTTAAGTTTAGTGACCTACAGAAATGCAGAGCCAACTAAATGAGATTATGAAAATGCATGAACAAAACAAGAAGTTCTCCAAAAAACTGATACCATAAACAGACAACAGAAACCACACAAAAATCCTAGAGCTGAAAAATATGATCACTCAATGGAAGAATTCAATGGATATTTTCAAAAGCAGATTCAACCATGAAGAAAAAAGAATTAGTGACCTAGAAGAGAGGGCACTTCAAATTATCTAGACAGAGGAACAAAAATAAGAATGAAGAAAATATATGGGACTTATGGGACACAATCAAAGAAAGTTATGCATGCAATGGGAATTCCAGAAGAGAGAGAAAAATGGGAAATGTATATTTAGTAACAGTGCCTAAACACTTCCTAAATACAGGGGAGAGAAATGAACATCCTAATGCATGAAGTCCAAAGGAGCCAAAAAGCTTACTGAGAAAGATTATAATTGTCAAAATTACAAAAGAAAGAATTTTGAAAGCAGCAAGAGAAGCTGCATACAAGGGAACCACTATGCAACTATCAATAGATTTCTCAACAGAAACATTTCATGCTAAAAGAATGAGGGGATACATTTAAAACATTGAAAGATAAAATTGCTGATCAAGAATCCCATACCCAGCAAAATAGTCCTTCAGAAATGAAGGCAAGATAAATACTGTCCCAAACAAACAAAAGCTGAGGGAGTTAATCACCACTACAACAGCCTTACAAGAAGTGCTGAAGGGAATTCTTTCATGGGAAATAAAAAGATACTAATTAACATTTCAATAAAACATAAGAAGGTAGCATAAATCTCACTCAATGGTGAATATTATGTATAGTCAAAATTTGATTCTATAATATGGTAATGGTGATGTGAAATTCATTCAACTCTAGGTTAAAAATTAAATGTAGTGATATTTACTAATAGTCTGTTATATAATATAGCATAAATAGTAAACATTAATAATCTGAAATGTGAGAGCAAGGAAATATAACAGTGTAAAGTTTAGGGATACTGTTGAAGTTATTATCAGTTAAAAATAGTGTATTATAATTTTAAGATACTTCAAGTAATCCTCATGGTAACCATAAGGAAGAAACCGGTAGTAATTATACCAAATGATATAAAAATACACAAAAAGATAGTATTAAGAAACAATAGTATAGAAAACAATAAGCAAATGGGTCTGAAAAACATACAGAAAATAAAATGGTAATAGTAAGTTCATAGCTGTCAATAGTTACTTTAATGTAAATAGATTAAATTATCCAATCAAACGCTATAGAATCTCTGAGTAGATTAAAATAAAAGCCCAGCAACAAGGTCCAAAAATGTGGCCTCCAAAAGAGTCAGTTTAACCTGAAAGATGCACATAGAGTGAAAGGGTGGCGAAAGGTATTTTAAGCACATGACATCCAAAAAGGAGGCCTAGCTATACTTGATGCAAATTACACTTCAAGCTAAATGGGAAAAAGAGACAATGAAGCTTATTATATATTGAGAAAAGGGGTCAGTCCTTCAAGAAGATAAAACCATTGTAAACATGCATCCAATATCAGAACACTCCAATATAGATAAAGCAAAAACAGGAGGTAAGAGGAGAAATACTCAGCAATATAATAAAAGTTGGAGATTTTAATACCTTGCCTCTCGTAATGAGTAGATCACACAGGCAGAAATCAGTAAGAAAAGAACATATCTAAAAAACACTATGGAAAAAGTGAACTTGAGACATATAAACAGAATATTCTATTCTGTAACAGCAGAATATATATATTTCTCTAGTGTATATGGGACATTTTTAGGTATACCATATGTTAGGTCACAAAACAAGTCTTAGCAAATTCAAGGCTGAAATCTTACCAAGTATCTTCTCTGAATAGTATGAGACTGGAAATCAACAACAATCAACAATTTCTAAAGGAAATTTAGAAAAATTATGAATACATGGAAATGAATACCTCCCTCAACAAACAACTAATCAAATAAGTTAATGGTGAAATAACATTGTACCTTGAGATAAGTGAAAATAGAAACACAATATACCAAAACTTATGGGATGTAGTAAAAAGCAGTTTTAAGAGGAAAGTTCATAGCAATAAATGCTTACATTACCTGGAAAGACTTCAAACATCCTAACTCTATGCCTTGAACTAGAGAAAAAAACAAACTGAGCCCAAAGTTAGCAAAATAAAGGGAATAATAAATAACAGGGCAGAAATAAGTGATAAAGACAAAACAAACAAACAAACAGATTTTAAAAGGTTAACAAAACTGACTCGGTTCTTTAAAAAGATAAAATGCAAAAATCTTGCTAGGCAAATCAAGGAAACATGAGCACCCAAATCAAGAAAATTATAAATGAAAATGAGACATTATTGTTGATACTAGGGGGGTTCATGTTTGGGAACGCATGTACACCCGTGGTGGATTCATGTCAATGTATGGCAAAACCAATACAGAATTGTAAAGTAAAATAAAAAATAAATAAATAAATAAAAATTTAAAAAAATGCAAAGGAACTTAAGAGGCTACTATGAATAACTATATACCAACAAACTGGACAAGCTAAAAGAAATGGAAAAGTTACTGGAAACATACAACCAAAGAAGACTGAGTCAGGAGGAAATAAAATATTTAAATAGATCAACTATCAAAAATATACTAACAAAGAAAAGCCCAGGACCAATCAGGTGGCTTCACAGGTGAGCTTTGCCAAACATTTAAAGAATTAATTCCAATCTGCTCAAACTACTTCAAAAAACACTTGAAGAGGAGGAAACACTTCCAGACTCATTTTACAAGATCAGCATTATGTTGATGCCATAGCCAGAAAAGGACACTGCCAGAAAACAAATAAGATCCCCCTCCTCCAAATTACAGGTTAATATGCCTGATAAATGGAGAAGGCAATGGCACCCCACTCCAGTACTCTTGCCTGGAAAATCCCATGGACAGAGGAGGTTGGTGGACTGCAGTCCATGGGGCCACTAAGAGTCGGACACAACTGAACGATTTCACTTTCACTTTTCACTTTCATGCATTGGAGAAGGAAATGGCAACCCACTCCAATGTTCTTGCCTGGAGAATCCCAGGGATGGGGGGGCCTGGTGGGCTGCCATCTACGGGGTCGCTCAGAGTCAGACACGACTGAAGCGACTTAGCACCAGCAGCAGCATTCCTGATAAACATAAATGCAAAGATTCTCAATAAAATACTAGCAAATGGAGTACAGCATCACATAAAACTATCATTCATCATGACCATGTGGAATTAATCCCTGGGAATTGAGAATGATTTGATATATCCAAGACAATGTAATAAAACACATTAATAGCATGAAAGAAAAAAATGATTATCTCAATAAAAGCAGAAACATCATTTGACAGAATTTAACATTGATTAAAGATAAAATTCTTAATAAATCTGGCATAGAGGAAACATACCTCAACACAATAAAGTCCACATATGACAAACCCACAGCTACCATCATATTCAGTGGTGCTAACGTATAATGCTTTTCCTCTAAGATTAGGAAGACAAAGGTGCCCACTCTCATCACTAGTATTCAATATAGTACTTGAAATCTTAAAAGCAATTAAGCAAAAATAAATAAGTAATGAAAATTGGAAAGCAAAATGTCTCTATTTGTAGATTACATGATTTCTATATATTAAAAATTCTTAAAGCCTCCTACCAAAAAAATCTATATATATATAAAATCAATGAATTCATTAAAGTTGCAAGATACAAAATTAACATGCAAAAATCAGTAATATTCTTATATATCAACAGTACATTATCTGAGAAAATAAAGACTAAGACTCCATTTACTACAGCTGCTGCTGCTGCTGCTGAGTCGCTTCAGTCGTGTCCGACTCTGTGCGACCCCACAGATGGCAGCCCACCAGGCTCCCCCGTCCCTGGGTTCTCCAGGCAAGAACACTGGAGTGGGTTGCCACTTCCTTCTCCAATGCATGAAAGCGAAAAGTGAAGGTGAAGTCACTCAGTCGTGTCCGACTCTTAGTGACCTCATGGACTGCAGCCCACCAGGCTCCTCCGTCCATGGGATTTTCCAGGCAAGAGTACTGGAGTGGGGTGCCATTGCCTTCTCCGATTTACTACAGCATCTAAAACAATAAAATACTTTTACATAAATTTAACTAAAGTAAAAGTTTTCTATAGTGAAAACTATAAGACATTGATCAAAGAAATTAAAGGTGCTCTGTGTTCATGGATTGGAAAAATCAAGATTGTTACACTGTCCATTTTACCAAAATCCATATATATAATCTGCAATGTCTATCAAATTTTTAATGGCACATTTATATAATAGAAAAAAGCAATCCTAAAATTAATATGGAACTACAAAAAACCTGAACAGGTAAACCAATCTTGAGAAAGGACTACAAAGTGAGAGATGTCATGGTTCCTGATATTAAGCTTAATTATAAAGTTATAGCAATCAAACAGTATAGTTCTGGCATAAAAGGGCTTCCCTGGTGACTCAGCAGTCCAAAATCTGCCTGCCATGCAGGAGACAATACAGGAGATACTAGTTTGATCCTTGGGTCAGGAAGATTACTTGGAGAAGGAAATGACAACCCACTCCAATATTCCTATCCAGGAAATCCCATGGTCAGAGGAGCCTGGTGGGCTAAAATCCATGGGGTCTCTAATTAGTGACTAAACCACCAGCACCACTGGCATAAAAACAGAGAAATAGAACAATGGGACACAATCAAGAGCCCAGAAATAAATCCAAGTGTATAATGTCAACTAATATTTGACAAGTGAGTCAAGAATAGTCAATGGAGAAAAATGAGAGTTTTCTCAATAAATTATATAGGGAAATTCTTTCACATGTAAAAAGAATAAAACTAGACTCCTATCTTATTCAGAAAAGTTAACTTGAAATGGATTAAAGGCCTGAATTTAAGTCCAAAAGCCATAAACTGCTAAGTTAAACATAGGAAAAATCTCTTTGACATGAGTCTTGGCAAGGATTGTTTTTGGATGGGCACCTAAAGTGAAAGTAACAAAATAAAATATAAACAAGTGGGAATACATAAAATCTAAAAGCTTTTGCATAGCCAAAGAAATGGTGTAAACCCTATCTCTGATAATGGGTTAGTATCCAAAATATATAAATAACTGTTACAACTCATTAGAAGAAAAAGAATAAAATGATCCAATGAAAAAAGTGGGCAACAAACTAGAATAGATATCCCCACCCAATAAAAGATAAACAAATGGCCAAAAGATTCAGGAAAAGATGAAACATCACTATCATTAGGGAAATGCAAATTATACCACAATGAGGTATCACTGTACATTTCATTAGAATGTCTAGCAGTAAATGACAAGAGATAGTAAATACTGGCAAGGATGCAGAGAAAACCTTGTATACTGTTAATGTGATTATATAACAGCACATCCACTAAGGAAAATAGTATGGAGTTTCCTCAAAAAATTAAAAATAGCTTTTATCCTGTTTGGGACTCTCTGGGTTTCTTGGACTTGGGTGATTATTTCCTTCCCCATTTTAAGGAAGTTTTCAACTATTATCTCCTCAAGTATTTTCTCATGGTCTTTCTTTTTGTCTTCTTCTTCTGGGACTCCTATAATTCGAATGTTGGAGCGTTTCATATTGTCCTGGAGGTCTCTGAGATTGTCCTCATTTCTTTTAATTCGTCTTTCTTTTTTCCTCTCTGATTTATTTATTTCTACCATTCTATCTTCTACTTCACTAATCCTATCTTCTGCCTCCATTATTCTACTATTTGTTGCCTCCAGAGTGTTTTTGATCTCATTTATTGCATTATTCATTATATATTGACTCTTGTATGGGGAGGGAGGTGGGAGGGGGCTTCAGGATTGGGAAAACGTGTATACCCGTGGTGAATTCATGTTGATGTTTGGCAAAACCAATACAGTATTGTAAAGTAAAATAAAGTAAAATGAAAAAAATATATATATATAAATTAACTCTAAAAAAAATTAAAAATAGAACAACACAATCTACTTCTGAAAATATATCCAAAGGAAATGAAAATACTATGTTGATGAGAAATGTGCACCCTCATGTTTTATAGCGTCATTATTTACAAAGCCAAGACACAGACACAACCTAAGTGTACCATGATGGATGAATGGATACAGAAGAGGTGGAATCTGTATACAGGTGAACATTATTTAGCTATAAAAAGGAGGAAATCCTACCATTTGTGAAAACATGAGTGGAATTTGATGGCATTATGCCAAGCAACATTAGTCTGAGAAAGACAAATACTGTATGATCCTAATTACATGGAAATTGTTTTTAAAAATTCAGAAGAAGGGATTTAATTTGTGGTTACCATTGCTAGAAGTGGGGAGAGGGGAAAGGGGTTAAAATGTATACACCTCTAGTTATAGGATTAAAAAAGTACTAAGGATGTAATGTACAACATGATTGTTATAGTTAACAATACAATATGGTATACATGAAAGTTAAGAGAGTATATCCTAAGAGTCCCCAACACAAGGTAATTTTTTTTCTTTCTTCATGTATCTATATGAGATGATGAATGTGAACTACATTGATTATGGTAATCATTTTATAGTATATGTACATCAAATCATTATATTGTACAACTTAAATTTATACAATAATAAAACAAACTTATACAATACTATGTATCAATTCTATTTCAATAAAACATATTCCACCATATTCATTCTCCCTTTAGCTTAAAATCTCTATCATCTGTACATATAAATGATCATTTAAAAATGAATAAGTCAACACCTTTATAAACTCTCTATTCCTTGCATTCCCATATCCACATTCAATTAATTTTCAAGGGCTTCAAAGTATTTTCTTTTGAACTGGGGCTTTCTCCCTATATTCATTGTCAGATCCTATTATCTATATTATGAAAGCATTCTACCTGATTTCAGTCTTCAGTCTGTTTACTGTTTATATGTCACTGATGACTTAATAAAAGTGAAACATAACATAAGTCATATCTTTCAAGAGGCTCAATTGTTTCTTTGATCACCATTCCTCTGTGATCTGAACCTAACACTCACTTGCATGTTTCTATTTCCATTAGCCTTATTCAACATATATTTGGATGACTAGATAATAAATAGATAAAACTATTCCTTTATTCTTCTTTTTGATTTTGTACCCAATTTTCACCACTTTCTGTTATCACATCTTATCACTATAAACCTAAATGAACTCTACTTTTCAGAGTTCATTTAAAATGCTTCATAAGATCATTTGATAAGTTGGCAGAGTAGAAGGGCCTGAGCTCACCTCCTCTCATGAAAACACCCAAAATCACAATGAACTGCTAAACAATCATTGACAGAAAAGAATAGCATAAACCAAAAAAAAAAAAAAAAAGACATTTTACGTCCAAAGCAAAGAAGAAGCCACAACAAGAGAGTAGGTGGGGCACATTCAACATACAATCAAATCCCACACATGCCAGGTAGGCAATCCACAAATTGGAAAATAATTATATCACAGAAGTTCTCCCACAGCAGTGAGTATTCTGACCTATAGTCACCTAATCCATGACACAGGAGACCAAAATATACAATGGAGAAAAGACCATCTCTTCAATAAGTGGTGCTGGGAAAACTGGACAGCTATATGTGAAAGAATGAAACTAGAACACTCCCTATACCATACACAAAAATGAACTCAAAATGTATTAAAGATCTAAATGTAAGAGCAGACACTATAAAAATCATAGAGGAAAATATCAGAACACTCTTTGTCATAAATAATAACTAGATATTTTTGACCCATCTCCTAGAGTAATGAAAATGAAAATAAAAATAAACTAATGGGACCTAATTAAACTTAAAAGCTTTTTCAAGACAAAAGAACCATAAATAAGATGAAAAGACAACCCTCAGAATGGAAAATACTTGCAAACAAAGCAATTAACGAAGGATTAATCTCCAAAATATACAATGCATTTCTATGTTAAAAAAAACGCAATCAAAAAATGAGCAGAAGACCTAGAGAGACATTTCTCCAAAGAAGACATATGGATGGCCAACAGGCACATGAAAAGATGCTCAACACTGCAAATTATTAGAGAAATGCAAACCAAAACTAAATGAGTTATCACCTCATATCAGTCATAGTGACCATCGTAAAGTCTACAAACAATAAATGCTGGATAGGGTGTGGGGAAAAAGGAAGTCTTCTACATTATTGGTGGGAATCTAAGTTGTTACAGTCACCATGGAGAACACTATAGATGTTCCTTAATAACTAAACATAGAGCTACCAGGTGATCCAGCAATGTCACTTCTGGGCAAATATCTGAAGAAGGTCATAATTCAAAGAGATACATGCATCCCAATGTTAATTGTAGCATTATTTACAATAGCTAAGACATAGAAGCAACCTAAATGTCCATCTACAGATGAATGGATGAAGATATTGTACATATATACAATGGAATATTATGTAGCCTTAAAAAAGAATGAAATAATGCCATCTGCAGCAACATGGGATGGCCAAGAGATTATCATACTAAGTGAAGTAAGTCAGACAGAAAAAGACAAATATGATATCACTTTGGAATCTAAAAAATGACAAACTTGTAGATAGCAAAGGAGAAAGGTGGTGGTGGGGGAGATAAATCAGGAGGTTGAGATTAACATATATATTCTAATGTATATAAAATACATATTTAATAAGGACCTACTGTATAGTACTGTACAGAGGGCTTTCCTGGTGGCTCAGATGGTAAAGAATCCTTCTGCAATGTGGGACACCTGGGTTCAATCCCTGGGTTGGGAAGATCCCTTAGAGGAGGAAATGACAACCCACTCCAGTAGTCTTGCCTAGAAAATTCCATGGACAGAGGAGCATGGAGGGCTACAGTCCATGGGGTCTCGAAGAGTTGGACACAACTGAGCGACTAAGCACTCACAGTATAGTACTGTATAGGGAACTCTAATCAATACTCTAATAATCTACATGGGAAAATAATCTGAAAAACAATAGATGTAGGTATATGTATAACTGACTCACTTTACTGTGCACTGGAAACTATCACAACATTGCAAATTGATTATATAGCAACATAATGTAAGTGTTTAAAACAAATAAATAAATAAATAAAATGCTTCATGGTAATTTTGCTGATATATCTTATCAGAGGCAACTCCATTCTCCCCCAAACTTCAATGGCACATTGAATTTGTGCCAACATAACACAAGTTTCGGTTTATCCTTTCAATATTGATTTTATCTGTTTATTGAAACATTATTTATTGAGCATCTGCTATGTGTCAGACTATACTAGATTTACAAATGGTGAAACTAACTCAGAGGATGACCACTTAAATTTCACAAGTCAATGCAAGAAAGACATTACAATTTCAAGAGTTCTGTGAAACATAAGTGCATAAGAACTAATGAAAAATCTGATCTCAAATCACATTTGTGTTGAGATAAGATGAATGAATGTATACAAGTATTCTCCCTGGTAAACTGAATTTATGCAGACAAGGGCTTTATATACTTTGCATTTTTGTCTTCTATTGCTACCAACTCTGCTATTCATTTGGTAAATAATAAGTCTTTGTTGAAGGAAGACATCTAAATATTGCCCCAGTACATACCCCATCACTCTAAATTGAAGACTATAATTTTAGAGGTGCACTTTGAGGGATGTCCAAAAATGAGCATGCCTGCCAGCCCATGCAAATAAAAGACTCTGCATACAGTGATAAGAGCATCTGTTTCTAATTAACAGTGGCATATTCTTTGTAGTTGGTGGGGTTGATGGTGACCCATGCTGTGTTCTAGCAAATCACGTCTCACTAGCTGACACATCTGAGGTGGGATCCAATAACATGGGTGTCACCTTCAATCATCATCCCAAAGAAATTTTTTTCCTTCAAGAAGCTAGAGTCTGGTGTATCACTATCTAAGATGCATGATCCAGCATGTTCTTGTCAGTGAAATGAAATGTGTCACAAAGCAGTATGTTCCTGCTGCTCACTAAATGCCACAGTCTTGATTTCAATGATCTCATTCCAGTATTGTTTCCTCTCATATGAGGCAGTTGATGCAGATATAATCACTCAAGTTCATAAAACCCATTACTTGACATCATTGTGGAGAAATGATTCATTCAAGATATTGCCATCAAAAGCAGAATATTTAGCCACCTAAGTATCTAACTCCAAAAATATAAACCAAATAATTTTTCATCTCAAATGCACACATATCAATCAGCAGTGGTTGCCTGGAGTATGCTATGGAGAAAGGTTCTGAGCTTATAACAGGCTCATCAAAATTTAGGATCTTTAACTCTCTCCCAGCCTTCAAAACTTTCACTTTCCCCCTTTCTCTTAATTTAGACCGTCCTTCTCTTAACTTTCCATTTTTCTCAATATCTCATTCCATTATCTCAATCCTGGCTTCAATTAATTCTGTACTGAGTCCTGACTAGTGATGACTCTTAACTGTTTTCTAACTTTCAACTCCTTTTTCACCTAATCATTCTATCACTCATGTTTTCCTCCAAGCTCCCCAAAAGAAACTCATTGATATTTATCTGCCTTAACAGTAGTCAACTATGCAGAGCTTAATGTGGGTGACTCTCACAAAAGTTAAAATTGAAGTTTAAATGGGTATGACAAGAAACATGTATTAATATAAAGTTTCTATCATATATATATATATATATAGTTTTGCCATATAACTTACCAGAGTTTTTATGTGATATCATACAAATACTCTAGAACTAAAATGAACCAATATAAAAAATACCATATTAATGGCCTTGAATGAATCTTCTAGTTTTTATCATTTTCATTTTATCTATTCATAGATTTTAATTTCATAAAAATTTCAGCTTAGTGGTAAATGAAATTTATCTGGCTTTTTGGTATATTAAGGTTGTATTTTAAAGAGATACATTCATTTGAAGAATCATTCTAACATACAGTACAGTGATAGAATTTTGCTTATTTCTGAAAGGATGAAGACACATTCAGAAATGAAATTATTTTGATAAGGACCCATCAGTAGTTATTTACATATTGTTAAATCTAGATATTAAATCTCATAGATCATGAAAATAACTAATAAAATGAGATGGTATCAAAGAAACTCCATGGCTAAGGTTTTTCAGCCAACATAAAAACCTGACTGTTTAGTAAGAACACAATAAAAGACAAACTTTTTAACCATGTTCTACCATACAAACAGCTCTATCCATTCCTCCTAATGACATTTTGGTCATAATATTCTCATCACTTAGGCTGCTAGATTTGAATTGCCATTTCATTGTCAAAACTCTCTAGATTTTGAATTTAGGAGACTAGAATATTTTACTTGCCAGTCCTCTAAATGAATTTCTTCAGGTTTTAGGCATTATGCTGTTAAAGCATTTACTAGGCATGCTAAATAACAAATCTTACCTTATTTCATCATTTCATAAGAGAGTTAAGTGTGACAATTAGGTAAATACAAAATGGTTGGATTTTCACTTTAAATGTTGAATAGAAGTACAAACAAATATTAAGTGCTTCCTGCTAAAAATGACTTAGATGGTTATCAATAATTGCTACTCAAATTGAGTCTACTTCCATCGTTTAAAAAAATAGAGACTTCATTTAATACAACACCTTTGATCTATGCGTATTGAAAGTTTCCACAACTTCCACTTTCTCAACCTACAAGTGATTTTTTTTTTTATTGTCACAAATGGGGAAACTGGAGGAGGTTAATTGGCTTTTTGCTGCAGTGAAGGGTGAGTCAGTGACAGAGCCAGAAATAGACACAAAGGCTTCATCTCTTCTCATCCCAGTTCATATCATGAGAAAGAGCTTCCTGCTTATAAATACATTTGATGACAAGAGTTTCTGGAACTGTTGACTAGGGAAGATTTTAAAACACACCTGCTTCCAGTGATGGGTATTTCCAAAGTTGGACATGTTTTGATGAAATATTTTGGAGCTTTATGTCAATTTTGTAGGACAGGAACTTTGTAATAAACAGGGTAACTTGCAAAAGAATTAGAATAACAAAATGTTTGTATAGTTTCCCCCACATATGATTACTGAGTTTGTTCAACCTTGTTCTCCTGTGTGAGTTACAACAGTTGTGTTTATAACTTCTATATGAGGCAAGAACACACTGATTTCATTAGGAACACATATATGAAAGACATACCCAGATAAAATGTAGAGAAAATAGTCAAAAGGAAATAGAATCAGAATTGTCCTCACCTGTCTTAGTGGCATATTCGACACAGGGTTAAGAGTTTCTATCAGAAATGAGTTTATAGAAACAGTGAACTGATAGACATCAGAGAAGAGTGAGTGCCAATAATAATGACAATGATAATACTACCTAGCTTTTATTAAAATGCAAATATGAGAAAATGTTTTTTTTCCCAGCTCTACTGAGTAGAACACATAGAACTGGTTTAGTTAGAGAAAGCAATTGGTCATATTTTTAAGCTTGTAGCCAGAGCCAAGAAGACCCTTGAAATTACTGATTAGAATTGGAAAATTTTAAATTGGAGAAAAAAGATTCATGATAATATTAATATTTTATGAGATATTGTTTAGAAAGTGTTTTAGGTTTATCCTGTATAGCACCAAGGGAGAGAATCAAAAAGAGAATGTGTTGTTCAGTCACTCAGTCATGTCTGACTCTTTGCGACCCCTTGTCCTTCACCATGCTCAAACTCACATTTATTCAATCAGTGATGCCATCCAACTATCTCATCTTTTGTCATCCCCTTCTCCTCCTGCTTTCAATCTTTCTCAGCATCAGGGTCTTTTCCAATAAGTTGGCCTTTTGCAAATGGGTGAAAGCTATAATAGCATAAAGTTTAATTCCAAATGAAGGCAAGATTTCTAAAAGAGATGTGCATAAATAGAATAGGCTCCAGACATTTCTGGGGATGAACAAGTTTAAACATTATTGTGCATTTTGATACACTGGGTAAATTGATTTAGTTTAGATTTAAGGTCCTTACAAGCACAGAGAATCCATTATTCTTATTGACAATATGTGTAGTGAAGCAATGATTTCTATTGGGAATTTGGGACAAAGAAGTGGAGAAACCACTGTGGAGAGATTAGGAGAACTGGAATGTAAATGGAGGTTAGAGTTTCCATAGATAAAAAGGAATATTGAGTCCACTTTAAAGACCAGCTGATGTGAACAGCTGACTCATTGGAAAAGACCCTGATGCTAGGAAAGATTGAAGACAGAAGAGGGTGACAGAAGATGAGATGGTTGGATGACGTAACTGATTCAATGACATGAACCTGGGCAAATTCCAAGAGATGGTGAGGGACAGGGAGGCCTGGTACACTGCAGTCCATGGGGTCACAAAGAGTCAGACACGACTTGGTGACTAAACCATTACAAAAAGAAATACATGGGGGGAAAAGTAGGCTGTGCTTAGAAACTGTCAAAAGATCAGCCTTGATAGAATTGAATATAGTATATATCCAGATTGATAATAAGAATTAAATATTGAGAATATTGTTTTAACTTAATTCAATAAGCAATATGTTATACATGAAAAATAATACAGACTTTGGGGCTGGAAAGATTTAGATTCACAGGCTGATTAAATAATCATCATCTCTAATATAGTCAAATTCTCTGAAACCTAATTATGATTACTAGGAGCTGAAGGGAGCTATTGTTTAATGAGTATAGACTATCAGGTTTATAAGATGAAAAAGTTCTGTTTTACAACAATATGAATATGAATAACTGAACTGTACATTTAAAATGGTTAGTATATTAACTTTTATGCTATGTGATTTTTAGCATAATAAAAGATTAGCAAAAGTATCTAAAACCTGTATTTAAGCTCTCTGAAAACTCAGCTTTCTTTTCTGTAACAACTTTGCAAGCTTGTTGGGAGCGTTAAATGAGTTCTATTAAATGAAATCATGACTATATAGTATATCACATGAATAAAAATGTCAAAAATATTTTCATTGATCTCCTTTTCTTCCCTCTTCCAAACCTGTTATGAATTTTATCCAGGAAAACATAGGGAGTAGTTACTTGAAATTACCATTTTTGTGCATGACAGTAGTAAGCCTTAAAGGCAGTTTCTAGGGTGAAAATTGCATATAGTCAGAAGTCCCCTTGGATATCATTTTAACTGTTCAGTACCTTTCATTAGAAAGTATACAGTTATTTTGTTACCCAGTGTTTATTTTGAAACACTGTTATTACATTGCTTAAATATTACTCAAAATAGTTTGGCTTGTGTGTAACAACCATGTTGCCTGGAAAATAAAAAGTTGGTTTTCAAATGAAGAATCACATACTGCTCACACAAGAGAAAAAGGCTACCAAGACTGAGGCAATAGTAGACTGACATCCTCAATAACCTGCTTACTCCAGGTCAGCGACTCTGAAACCCCTCATGCATCAGCATCATCTGGAGTGCTAGTAAAAGCCCAGATTGTTGGGCCTCACCCCTAGTGGACCCCATCACACACATCAACTCTAACTTAGTGGGTGAAAGGGAGAGGTCTCAAGAATTTGATTTCTAACACATCTTAGGGGAATGTTGATATTATGTGTATCAGTTCAGTACAGTCGTTCAGTTGTGTCAGACTCTTTGCGACCCCATGAACCACAGCACGCCAGGCCTCCCTGTCCATCACCAACTGCCAGAGTCCACCCAAACCCATGTCCATTGAGTCGGTGATGCCATCCAACCATCTCATCCTCTGTCG
Organism: Oryx dammah; assembly: GCF_014754425.2. Classification (NCBI taxonomy): domain Eukaryota; kingdom Metazoa; phylum Chordata; class Mammalia; order Artiodactyla; family Bovidae; genus Oryx; species Oryx dammah. The sequence continues at coordinate 25,723,683 of NW_024070198.1, read as the reverse complement.
TCCCCTTCTCCTCCTGCCCTCAATCTTTCCCAGCATCAGGGTCTTTTTAGATGAGTCAGTTCTTCACATAAAGTGGCCAAAGTATTAGAGTTTCAGCTTCAACATCAGTCCTTCCAATGAACACCCAGGACTGATCTCCTTTAGGATGGACTGGTTGCATCTTCTTGCAGTACAAGGGACTCTCAAGAGTCTTCTTCAATACCACAGTTCAAAAGCATCAATTCTTCTGCACTCAGCTTTCTTTTTAGTCCAACTCTCACATCCATACATGACTACTACAAAAACCATGGTCTTGACTAGATGGACCTTTGCTGACAAAGTAATGTCTCTGCTTTTTAATATGCTGTCTAGGTTGGATATAACTTTCCTTCCAAGGAGTAAGTGTCTTTTAATTTCATGGCTACAATCACCATCTGCAGTGATTTTTGAGCCCCCCAAAATGAAGTCAGCCACTGTTTCCACTGTTTCCCCATCTATTTGCCATGAACTGTGGGACCGGATGCCACAATTTTAGTTTTCTGAATGTTGAGCTTTAAGCCAACTTTTTCACTCTCCTCTTTCACTTTCATCAAGAGGCTTTGTAGCTCCTCTTCACTTTCTGCCATAAGGGTGGCGTCATCTGCATATGTGAGGTGATTGATATTTCTCCCGGCAATCTTGATTGCCGCTTGTGTTTCTTCCAGCCCAGCATTTCTCATGATGTACTCTGCATATAAGTTAAATAAGCAGGGTGACAATATACAGCCTTGGCGTACTCCTTTTCCTATTTGAAACTAGTCTGTTGTTCCATGTCCAGTTCTAACTGTTGCTTCCTGACCTGCATACAGATTTCTCAGGAGGCAGGTCAGGTGGTCTGGTATTCCCATCTCTTTCAGAATCTTCCACAGTTTATTGTGATCCACACCGTCAAAGGCTTTGGCATAGTCAATAAAGCAGAAGTAGATGTTTTTCTGGAATTCTCTGCTTTTTAGATGATCCAGCGAATGTTGGTAATTTGATCTCTGCTTCCTCTGCCTTTTCTAAAGCCAGCTTGAACATCTGGAAGTTCATGGTTCGTATATACTTAGCACTTAAATAACCACTACTCCAACTCATACACTTACTGGGTGAAGCAGGAGAACAGCCTGGCAGACAACAGTCCATGAGGTTACAAAAAGAGTTGGACACGACTTAGTGACTAAACAACATCATCTTCAAAATTATTTCTAAAGTCTCCCTCCTGTCCTCCCTCTGTCTTATAAACAAAACCACATATGTGAGGTAAATAACTTTATAAGACCCAATTATACTTAAATCCTGAAACTGAAACTGTTAGTCTCTCAGTCATGTCCAGCTCTTTGAGACCACATGAGCTGTAGCCTGCCAGAGTCCCCTGTCCATGGGATTTCTCAGGCAAGAATACTGGAGTGGGTTGCCATTTTCTTTTCCAGGGGATCTTCTCAACCTAGGGATTGAACATACATCTCCTGCATTTGCCAATTTTGGACATACTTTCTCCTGTTTCACCTAGTAAATGTATGAGTTGGAGTAGTGGTTCTTTCTTTCCAACCCAGAGATTGAACCCAGTTCTCCTGCATTGCAAACAGATTCTTTACTATGTGAGCAGCCAGGGAATCCCAGATTATTATCAATCTGGATATGTACTATACTCAACTCTATGAAGGTTGATTCTTTACCATCTGAGCCACAGGGAATACATAAATCCTAAGCAAGTAAATTTCCAAAACTATGAGAAGAAAATTAAAAAGAATAAAACATAAAATGAACACGTCCCTTATGGATGAAGTTTCTTGGCCACTTATGAAGAGACCTACCAATTCCACATTCCAATCTGACTCAGAGATACACTGTTTAGTCAAAGTTAGTCTCTTGTTGGTTTGGTTCATCATCAAAGTTCAAGCAGTGACAGCTCCAGTACTACTCACTGGGAAGAATACTGATGTGATGACTGGGCTGGAACTGATGGCTAAAATATCTACTTGGACTAAAATTTTGCAGTCATATGCTAAGGGTCCTTCTCCAATATTTTATACTCCTCATAATACAGATGGATTTTAAAAATGCCTGTTTCCTTTAATGACCACAGTTTTTAAGCAAATAAAATCAAAGTACTGGCCTGCTTCCCCTAAAATGAACTGGGGGATAAAAGTCTCATCTTTAAGCAAGAGATCAAAAATTGAAACCACATGCGACAAGCTTGATTCATCTGTGCCAACATACATTTTTTCCTATACATTATATCCATTTTTCCAACTATTCAATTTGCTTTTGTAAAATTCAGTTAAAGCTTTTGTTTTAAGTTGCTTTTAGTTTACATGGTCACAGAATGTTTACTCAGTTCTAGTTGAATCAAAGCTTTGTTTTTGCTCGCAGGCTTATCAGTCCTCTACCCATTATACACACTCTCACTAAAAGAATCCTCTCCTGGGAGGGCTACAATCATGCCTCTCTTCATGGTACAGTTAAGGCTGGGTCAACAGGGTACTTGCATGCTAGGATGAACTATTTTTTTGTAAGATTTTCTCAAATCAAAGTAATTTTTCCAGTTATAGTGGTATCATGGTGAATCTAAGTAGAAACTGAGAATATTTAAACTCATTGGTGGCATGAACTCAGCCTAGGCAAGTAACTGAAAAAAGGTTATATCTTATCTTAAACTTGTCATCGGTTATACTCCCCAAAGCATAAGGCCATGGAAGAGGCTTGGCTTCTAGAATTTCAGAAGGTTGTCTTTATTGCATTTCATGTTTGTGCATTAGAAAGTATAATAAATGAATTATTTCAACAGATTTGGGATGGCATATTAAGAGGGGAGAAAGGGATAAAGAGCAAGAGACAGTGTGCACTCATTCAGGTTTATTGCAGAGGCTATGATCCCAAACTAAGTACCCTCAAATTTTTGTTGAATGCATTAGGAGCATTCCTAGGTTGAGATAAACATGTAAGAGGAGCCATGCCTTTACTTCAAGTTTTAACACTATCACTGTTTTCTAAATTACAGTATGAGACATAACTCCTTGTAAGAAGGAAGAGCCAAAAATGGAAGTTTTACTGTACTATTTTTATACCCAAGGAATATAAAATAATCCTGCCAACATCACAGTCCTAAGAGAAAAGTTGACTGATGTAATAAGTGCTTAATACTGCACATGCATGAATACACACACACACATACACACACACACACACACACACACACACACTCCTGAAGTCCTGACCCTGCTGACATGAATAATATGGAATATAGAACAGCTGTTTCTGGGGTTTGAACAGATGGCAGTGATAATAAAACCTGAGCAAGGTGAGAGTACCTATTCATTTCATAATATATAGAAATGTATCAGGTTGTCAAGAATTCAGTTGTAACAGTTTATGTTCCCACAATGATAGCTGTCTAACAGAATTAAAGTAATTCAAGTTTGTGTAAAATTCTACATCAAAAGTGGTGCTTTGCCTAAACATTTCCATACAATATCCTCATTATAATACAAATAATCCATGATTTTAATCTTATGGTTTAAAATTGGTATTTGGGTGACCAAAATTATAGTTAAAATAGTATTTACTTTGTGAATCTTTTTTTTTAAATTACTATAACATTAACTCCTGCATAATTGGCAAAACTATAAATGAAATGAAAGAAATCAAATCTTGTTCTTAATGGTTTTTTTCACGTATTCAAAATATTTATGGGAATCTAATAAACCCAGTACAAATCAAGAAACACTTCTGGAGTGCCAGGGAATTTAAAGATACAGTCTAGGCAGGGCATGGAAAAACAGGGATTAAAGTAAGCTCTTGTCTTCCTTAAGCACATAATCCAGTAGCAAAATTAGATACAATTCAGCATCCTTATGGTGACTAGCATTATGTGAAATCTTTAAATTTCTGCAAAAGTGTGAGTAGAGGGAAAGAAAGATTGCATATGGCCAAGAATCATTTAAGGAAATGTCTCTAAATGTTTTAGTATTTGAGCTTGACCTTAAACATGGATAGGTCCCTGCTAAAGTCTCCCAACCTCAACAGAATGCCATATCTCATATCTTGGCATGTCAAAAGTATAGAAGAAGGACAGTCTTGTCTGTACATAGGGAATAATGATGAGCAGTCCACTGCAGTGGGAAGGTGTACAGCAAAGTGTAATCTGAAATATGTTTGGAAAAGGAGTTGGTATAATTAAAGATATTTAACTTCTAAAACCACCTTATTTAACTTATATGCAGAGTATATCATGAGAAATGCCAGGCTGGATGAAATACAAGCTGGAATCAAGGTTGCTGGGAGAAATATAACCAACCTCAATATGCAGATGACACCACCCTTATGGCAAAAAGCGAAGAACTAAAGAGCCTCTTGATGAAAGTGAAAGAGGAGCGTAAAATGCTGGCTTAAAGCTCAACATTCAGAAAACTAAGAAAGATCATGACATCATCCTGTCCCATCACTTCATGGTAAATAGATGAGGAAACAAATCAATAAAATCTTTTTTATTTTATGAGGAAACAGAGAGATTTTCTTTTCATCACTCACAAGTTCTAGTTTGCATAACCCATTCAGTTCAGTTCAGTCGTAGCTGGCTCTGTGACCCCAGGCATCCCTGACCATCACCAACTCCTGGACCTTGCTCAAAATTAAAAGACACTTGCTCCTTGGAAGAAAATCTATGACAAACTTAGTATATTAAAAAGCAGAGACATCACTTTGCCCACAAATGTCTGTATAGTCAAAGCTATGGTTTTTCCAGTAGTCACATATGTGTGTGAGAGTTGAACCATAAAGAAGGCTGAGTGCCAAAGAATTGATGCTTTTGAACTGTGGTGTTGGAGAAGACTATTCAGAATCCCTTGGACTTCAAGGAGATCAAACCAGTCAATCTTACCTAAAGTAAATCAGTTCTGATGATTCGTTAGAAGGACTGATGCTAAAGCTGAAGCTCTAATACTTTTTGACAACCTGATGCCAAGAGCCAACTCATTAGAAAAGACCCTGATGCTGGGAAAGATTGAAGGCATGAGGAGAAGTGGGTGACAGAGGATGAGATGGTTGAATGGCATCACTGACTCAATGGACATGAGTTGAGCAAGCTCTGAGGGATGGAGGAGGACAGGGAAGCTTGGCGTGCTGCAGTCCATGGGGTTTCAGAGTCGGACATGACTCAGTGACTGAACAACAATTTCTAAAACCACCTTAAGAATCAGCACAGATATCCTTTTCCCTATTTTCTCGATGAAACTGAATTTAAAAGTTTGAACCTAACTCTACTGTGAGAGTTGACTGAATAGTCTAATAAATCTGTCTTCTCTGAGGCTGAAGTCAGAAAGTCTGGCTGTCAAGAAGAGGAAATGGAAATGGAGTTGGAAAGGCCAGAGGAGAAATCTGGATCTAGGAGGACTGTGTGTGTTTGTCACCTCCCCAGTCTTATGATGACGAACTCTAGATAAATTGCACCCTTCAGCATACTGTTGCATATATAGATGTTCTTGGATTCAGAAGCAGTAAAGAAGAAGTCTGGTAGAAACTGGAGGAACTGTGATCCCGTGGACTGCCTCACCCTGCAGGTGAGCTAGCAGATCAGTGACAAGTATGATTTGCAACAGCACTCATGCCTTCACTTCATTTCCTCCTCCAGGGGATCTTCCCAGACCCAGGGATCAAACCTAAGTCTCCTGTACTACAGACAGATTCTTTACTGTCTGAGCCACCAGGAAAGCCCGTTTACCACTGAGTCACCCTGGAAATTCCTAAGTGGGATATTTTGTAACAAATACCTAAAAATGTAGATTCAACTTTGACACTCAGTTATGGGTAGAGTCTAGAAGAGTCTTGAGGTGAATGCTAGAAATATGGACATTAAAGGCAATTTTGGTATGATATCAGATGGAAATGAGGAATATATTACTGGAAACAGGAGAAAATAGAGTCCTTATAAAATGACAGAGAACTTTGTTAAACTGTATTCTTGTGTTTTTTCTGACTCTTTGGAAAAGACCATGATGGATTCATGTCAATGTATGGCAAAACCAATACAGAATTGTAAAGTAAAATAAAAAATAAATTAATTTAAAAAAAAAGAAAGATTGAAGGCAGGAAGAGAAGAGGATGGCAGAGGGTGAGATGGTTAGATGGTATCACCAACTTGATGGACATGAGTTTGAGCAAGTTCCAGGAGTTGGTGATGGACAGGGAAGCCTGGGGTCACAGAACCAGCCACGACTGAACTGAACTGAATGTGTTATGCAAACTAGAACTTGTGAGTGATGAAAATGGATATTTATTTGAGAAGAATTTGAGCAAAGTAGTTGGAGAGGTTTGGTTCCTCTTGATGGCTTACAGTAAAACACAAGAGTTAAGCAAAAAGGAATCAGAACTTAATGATCTGGAAAATTCTCAATCTGTCCATACTGCAAAAAACAAAACAAAACAAAACAAAAACAGTGAGAAAGCTATTAGGTAGGAAGAGGATATCAAAAGTGTGGCTGGACTATCACTTGATAAAGAGATTATGGGTATAATTCATGAAGTTAATCAGCCATCCCAACAGAAGTAAGAAATATAGATGCGACTGTATCAGCAGAAACACCACCAGCAAGTACTAAAGGAGCACAGTCACATGGGTAGAGCCCTATCATACAGACGGTGCCCCATGACACCGAAGGGGTAGGCAGCCCGCAGGGCAGAGCAATGAACCAAAGAGGATTATTCTTGACCCTTAAGATCGAATGCAATTTGCCCTGTCAAGTCTGGATTTACTGATATCGCCACCCTTCGTTCTTCTTCTCTTTTATAGAACGGGGATGTCTATCCTGTCCCACCTTAAATTTCTAGTGTTTAAGCCATCTGGTCTATGGTATTTTGCAATGGCAGACAGAGGAGACTAATACAGGTAGTATTCACTACAGTTTCAGCCTTAAGTACTGTGCTGTGCATTTTTTGCAAGATTATATAAATGTTATCTGTGGGAAGGTTAGTGAAGCTATTCTACTGTTACTAGGAATCAGAGACATATATTTCTTCATGGCAATATATTATTAATTAAATTTTTAATAAATGACAATAGATTATTAATTATTAATATATTATTGATCATATTTCAAAAGTGTGTTCCATATATAATGTCTTTTAAAATTTCTAAATAAACATACACACATACAGAAACAAAGATTTGAAGGGATTTTCAGCAAAATATTGAGGGTTTTGTTTCAGTGGTGAGCCTGGGGGTATTTTTTTTCTTTTATATTTGCTCATCACATTTTCTACATTTCTTACATTGACATGTAATATTGTGTAGTTTTAAAAATAAATATACACTGAAATAAAGATAAGTCAAGCAAAAACATTATGCTGATATCAGTTCACATTTGTAACATTTTTGTCTTGATATAAAACTAACCAAATTCAAACTAAGAAATTTGGTTTTATTGCTAATTTATAAGCACCACTGATCTCATTCACTATTAAAATGAGTAATTGGACCTAAAGTCAGCAAATCTGACAGCATTCACTGGAAACCAGCAAATGTTAGAATCAGCCTGAATGTTTTGTTTTGTAATAGGAAACTATGTACTAATATATTAAATCAGTTTACTACAGTGATGTGTTTTAGTATTTTTAATTTTCTTAAAACTTGGAATTCCTGTTCTCTATATAATTTACCAACTGATATCCTCTCTTTCTCTGTACCCCCTTTCTTTTTCCCCTCCCTACCTTCTTTTCCCCTCTTCACTTGCCCTTCTCTTCCAATATTTACCAATTTTAGGCCCTGATATACATTATACTGGGCTCTGGAGATCCAGATTTAAGTAAACTCTGGTTTCTCATGGGGCCTACTTGGGATGACAGACAAATGTATGAAATATTACAATGTGATGTGATGATGGCTGAAACAGTTATACACAAGGGGCTGAGAAAGTTACAGTAGAGACACTGAGCATATCTAGAAAATTAGGAGAGAAAGGCTTGCTTTTATAAGAAAAAATATAAATAGCACATTTAGAGAATGTATCTTCATTGTTTCCCTTATAGATTCATGTTTAAATTATGATGGTTCATTTTAAGTTCTCTTTTAGTAGGTGAGGACAAAGGAGAGGTGTTTTATATCAGGTAATAGTTTCTACAGTAATCATAATTTAGGTTTCAGAACTTTTTTGTTTACTTTTAGAAGTACTAAGAGAACCCATATAGATAGCTAAGGGATCAATTCAATCATGATTAGGACAGTAGTGACAAAATCACATTTCTCTTACTATCTAGATCAACTAAATGAAAATTGAGAAAAATCAGTGTCTTTTAGCCAGTGAGAGATTTTTTTTTTCAGTTCGAATAGTGTTTTTTTTTTTTCAATATAAATTTATTTTAATTGGAGGCTAATTACTTTATCATATTGTATTGGTTTTGCCATACATCAACATGAATTCACCACGGGTGTACAAGTGTTCCCCATCTTGACCCCCCCTCCCTCCTCCTTCCCTGTACCATCCCTCTGGGTCATCCCAGTGCACCAGCCCTGAGCATCTTGTATCATGCATCGAACCTGGACTGGCGATCCATTTCATACACGATATTACACGTTTCGATGCCATTTTTCCATATCATCCTGTCCTCGTCCTCTCCCACAGAGTCCAAAAGATTGTTCTATACATCTGTGTCTCTTTTGCTGTCTCGCATATAGGGTTATCGTTACAATCTTTCTAAATTCCATATATATGTGTTAGTATACTATATTGGTGTTTTTCTTTCTGGCTTACTTCACTCTGTATAATAGGCTCCAGTTTCATCCACCTCATTAGAACTGATTCAAATGTATTCTTTTTAATAGCTGAGCAATATTTCATTGTGTATATGTACCACAGCTTTCTTATCCATTCGTCTGCTGATGGACATCTAGGTTGCTTAAGTATCAAAATGACTTTAGTACTAGCTTTTGGATCAAGCTTCATTTAAAGAGACATAAAATAGTTTTACACAGCAGTTTTAAATGGCTTATAATGAAACTGATGGAGCTCCTATATTAGGCAGAGAAAACTAAAATCCCCCAAGGAAACGCTTAACATGAATTAAAAAACAGGGAATATTAATATACCATGTCTGTGAGTCCTGCATATTTTATTTCCTTCATAGTTCATGTAATGTTCATTGAAAACAATGCCTTCATGCATATTTGAAGTAAAACACCCCTCTGACTTCATTGGGTGAAGTAGTCAAGATATCAAATGCATTCAATATTTAAATGAACTCATCAGAAGTGACAGGTGCTTTGCAACTAATGATGAGCAGAATTTGGGAATTTGGGGAGGTTGGTACACATTTGAATATTTTATTTGAAGCTAATACGAACTATTTGATTCAGCATTATGGGACTGAAAGTCTCACAGGAGCAACAATTGGTACATTCAGCAACATCACATTAATAAAGAAGTTAACATTTGTTGGGCAGATGAATTTTTGTGTGTCAAACATAAAAACATCTAACCTACTGTAAAAGCCCATGAGGACCCTTAAATCTGAAATACTGCGCATTTTGAAAAGAGAATGTCAAAGATTAATTAATTCTGTGAGAGCAGCACAGAGCTTTTGCATGATTCACACTAGCAGAGAGAATATATCCCTTGTAATTTGAAAGGGTCAGGGGGAAGGATATTTCTTACATGCAGTCAGGGGAAAAATCTTGAAAAATAAAGTTATCATTCCACTTTATACATAAATTTTAAAGGTATTTAATTTTTTGGTAAAATAGAGATAGATATGCCTTTTATTTCCACTTGTATTCTTTATATTAATATGAGAAATTTAATCAGTTCAGGTTTTATTCATAAAATATGCAAAGTCAATGATTCCTAGCTTCTCTTTGACTACCTTCCACACTGCCAACTACTGCAAAATGTAAATCAGATGAAGTGTCCCTTTGACAAATTTCTGGAACAGTAGAATCAGGTTATATTCCTCTCAGCATCTCTGTGCCCCATATGTCCATGGGGACGATGAATTCAAAATTGAGAATTGAACAAAATATGAAAGGAAAAGCTCAGCTCACTTCCCATCAAGAAAATTTATTCTCATAGTAACTCCTTCCACAATACTGGTTATTTTCCAGGCATAAAAGAGAGTTTGCCATGATGCCACCAGGCTCCTTGTCTTGCTTCATCTCTAAATGTTTCTTGAGATTTTATGATCTGAGCTTTAAGGGATTTCTGGGGCTCCTTAAATGAAGCCTGTATTAACTCATAAGGAAATGAGGTCCACTGCAAGTCACTAGAGAAAGGCAGGACTTTCCTGCGCAGCACAGCATGGTGTTGACTCACACTGCCATTCATTCAGAAAATGTACTGCATTTTGAAGCTTCACTTAGCACAAGAGAGCCAAGCAAGACAGGGAATCAACATAGGGAGAACAATTGATCTTGGCTTGCTTCTTCTTAGGTGTGATTAGAAGGCTTAGGTGAGGAAACACAGAGAGAAACGTTAGAGCAGAGAAGAAGGAAATAGGTAGATTGAGTGAGTAGAAACTTAGACTTGGGAAGAAGGCAGCTTCAGGTTTACTCTCTGCTTCACTTTACGCTATGGTTTGGGCACATCCCAAGGGTTTCCCTGGTGGTTCAGACGGTAAAAGCATCTGCCCGCAATGAGGGAGACCCAAGTTCAATTCCTGGGTCCGGAAGATCCCCTGGAGAAGGAAATGGCAATCCACTCCAGTACTCCTGCCTGGAAAATCCCATGGATGGAGGAGGCTGATAGGCTACAGTCCATGGGGTCACAAAGAGTTGGACTCGACTGAGTGACTTCACTTTGGGCACATCCCACAACCCTTTTAAGCTCCAGGATTTTATTTTCCATCTACATGCTTGGCACATTTATGGTATTTTTTTCATAGGATTATTGTGAAATTTAAAATGAAATAACAATAGGAATAATAAAACTACATTATAGCACTTAATAATTATATACTTAATGTGGTTACACCATCCCTGGCAAATATTATGATCATCAACACCATTATTTTTTATTAGGGTGCTCCTCTGATTTTTATATCAATTCTGCTTTTATCTTTGCAGTACTGGTTAGATGAATTCCTAATTCTCCAGACCTTTGTTTCTCATCTCAGAAATGGCAAGAGTTGGTCAACTAGCCTCCAGGGGCTCATCTAACTCTAACAATCTATAACTTGGTCTACTTTTAAAGATTGTACTTCTGAGAGTCACCAACTATATACACATATGCACATGGAATTCTAAATTAGGGAATTTTATGTGGTGAACAGAAAAAAAAAGAACTCTGAGAAAATAATTACAGACAGAACATAACAATAGAAAGACTCATAAAAATCCCTTCCTATTTCCAAATTCTGTTTTTACACTTGTGCATTCCCCATGAGACTGCCCCAAATGCAATTTAGAGAGACACTGAATTGGATTCAGAAAGTTGAGAGTTTTATGAATTTTTGTCTCTAAGTGACATATGCCTTTCTGCAAAATCAGAAAATAGATTTGTTCAGTGCATGGAGTGGAGTATTACTGATGTAATTGGGTAAGGTTGGCAAAATATGTTCAATTGATGACACTGAATAAATCTCCTGTCAGGAATAAATTGAGTATTCATGGAAACTTCAATGTATCTATGAACACAGACCATCACAGAAATCTGAGAACTTGATCAGATTTTCTTATATATATTCAAAGGCATTATGACAATTGACTCATATATACAGGAAAATGCAGCTGTTGAAACCCGGCAGTTTATAAGACAACAGCTTTCCTGGAGATGAAAAAGAAATGTGTTGCAATTGTGTATGTAAGCTGGTATGCAACGCAATGACAAGAAAGCTTACCAGTGAACCTCATTTCCTTTAGATCTCTTATTAAACTTAGCTCTAGCAAACTAGAACTAGAGTAGGATGTGCTGCTGCCTAGGAGATGAGAAGAGCTTTAAAAATCCATAAATCCATTGGTTGCAACTAACACAATAACCATCTGACTAGATTGAGGGGTTGGGATTACACTTGAAACATTGATCACAGTTTTTTGAATCCTACAAAATGGCCTACTGCTCCCATAGAGGACTAAATATAGTCTAAAAATATTAAGGAGATATTTGGTCAGTCTTGCCCAAATTAACATAAACCCTAATGCATTTGTTTTGGCTACAATTATAGTGGATTCTACAAGTGATCAAAATTTCATCCTCACAGACTCCTAGCAAAGAGAACTGAGGATGAAATGGGACTTATAATTAGCACACAACAGTCATAGCACTTTAGAAAATGTTATAACACACCAGAAAAGATCCAGGCTGACTTGGCAGTACTTGTCTCACAGTGATTCCTAGGTTTGTTTTTGTAATGATCCTTGGGTTTTCTTTTCATTGAGAATTCTGAATGTCAATTTTATTTAGTAATAGTTTCAAATAATAATGTCTTGAATCTTTACTCTTTGATCTTTTTCATTTTATTGATTTATGATTGTCTTTATTATTTCTTGTATTCTACTTATCTCGGGCTTAATTTGCTCTCTTATTTTCATGCTCTCTATGGAGAAAATATAAACCATTGATTTACTCTTTAGAACTATATTTTTTTCTTTCTGCACTATAGTAGTTTCAGCACTATAGTAATTCCCTGGTGGTTCAGTGGTAAAAAATCTGCCTGCCAGTGCAGGAGATGTGGATTCAATCCTTGCACTGGGAAAGTCCTCTGGAGAAGGAAATGGCAAACCACTCCAGTATTATTACCTGGGAAATCTCATGGACAGAGGAGCCTAGTGGGCTATAGTCCATGGGATCACAAGGAGTTAGACACAACTTAGCAACTAAACAACAACAACATAATATTTTCAGTTTAAAAATTGTTGATATACCGTGTTATATTATCATCCAGTTTTAATCATTTTCTAATCTTTATTTTTCTCTCATCTATTGATTATTTATAAATCTGTTGAATAACTTGCAAGTATTAAGATTTATATAGATATAAATACATATATACACACACGTACATATCTCTTATATATTACTGGTTTCTAGCCTTGTTAAGTTTTAGATGGCGATCATACCTTGTAGTATTTCAATTTTTGAGGTTTGTGTTATGATTTATTATATGGACTATATTGGCTAATGTTCCAGGTACACGAAAATGAACTATGTATTCTACATTTGTTGGGTATATTGTTCTGTAAATGTCAATTGGGTAAAATTGGTTGATAATATGACTCAGAATTCCTCTATTTCCTACTGGTATTTTTCAAGTTATTCTATTAATTACTCAGAGAGAAGGGTTAAAATTGCTCATTATGATTTTTAACTATTTTCTCCATTTAGTTTGTCAGTTTCTACTTTGAGGATTAGATATAAATACAATTAAAATCTTATATCATCCAGATTTCTCATTCTTTTATCATTAGAGAAATAATTTCCTATGATTAGTAATATTTTTATCCTAAAGTTTACTTTGTCTGATATTGATATATACTTTGTGCACTTACTGAGAGCAAGTATATATTTTTCATTATTACAACCTGTCTGTATCTTTCTATTTAAAATGTATCTCTTAGAAACACATCTGTTTTTTGGTCTTGCTTTTTTACTTTTACCCAGTTCAATAATCACCTTGAGACTATAATCTTTCTTAAATCAACATTTAATATAATTATTGACATGGTTAGGTTTCAGTTGATATTTTATTATTTTCTTTAATGCCACCTCTTATTTGTTTCTTATGTTCTGAGTTTTGAAGGTGATAATCAAACGTTTTAGAATGTTTCATTTTTTCTTTATTGGAATTTTAGCTATAATTCCTTTCTTTTCGTGTGTGTGATTGCCCCAGGGCTAACAATATGCATTTTTAACTTATTAAAGTATACTTAGAGTTAATATTACCCTGCTTTAAACATCATATTTCACAGTTCCTAACCATACTTTACATGTTTTTCTTCACAAATATAATAATAAAAACATCATTAAACAATTGAAAGAGCAAGAAAAAAAATAAAACATATCTGACAAAGGAGTTATTTCTAACATTTTTATATATATATATAAAGGAAGGAGTCATAGACTAGAAAATAAGACAACCCAATGAAAACATGTGCAAATGATTTGAATAGATACTTCACCAAATAATGTATTTGGGCACCAAAGAATCACATGAAAAAATATTCAGCATTGGTAATCATTAGAGAAATATACAACTGCAAGTCAATTATACTGTCTAAAATTAAAAAGAATACAAATACCAAGCACTGGCTATGGTGTGTACCAATAGAAACTCTCATTCACTGCTGGCAGGAATTTAAAATGAAGTAACACTCTGTAACCTCACCCTTGAAAGTTCCCAGTCAACCTATTTCAGTCCCATATAACCCCTACTTCCAATTAAAAAGTCAAATTGCTGAAAATTTTTTCCTCTTATTCGCTTAAAGTGTTCCCTATTACACAATTTTAACCTTTCTCAAAAAAGACCCATTCTTTTCTACTCTCTTAATATTTTCCCATTTGAACCAACACCTGAATCATTAGTGACTGATTTTTTCCCCCTTTCTTTTCAGAATTAGGAAGAGCTCAGTCTTTAAAACATAATGTCTTATCTCAATTCCCTTGAGGAAAAGGAAATAGGGGTCTTAGTTGAGGAGAGGAGAGTACCTGCCCTTTCCCCCACCTTAGGATGCTTGTTGTTGTTTTTGTTGTTGTTCTTTTTACTACAGATGTCATTAAGAACAAAACCAAAGTGTCAAAGGGCTGCTAAATTGAATATTTCTATTTCTATATACATTAACATTTCAAATAAATGAGCTTCTGTATCAATAACCTCAGATATGCAGATGACATCAGCCTTATGTCAGAAAGTGAAGAGGAACTAAAGAGCCTCTTGATGAAATTGAAAGAGGAGAGTGAAAAAGTTGGCTTAAAGCTCAACATTCAGAAAACTAAGATTATGGCATCCATCCCATCAGTTCATGGCAAATAGATGGGGAAACAGAGGAAACAGTGGCTGACTTCATTTTTTTGGGCTCCAAAATCACTGCAGATGGTGATTGCAGCCATGAAATTGAAAGACACTTACTCCTTGGAAAGAAAGTTATGACCAACCTAGATAGCATATTAGAAAGCAGAGGCATTACTTTGTCAACAAAGGTCCGTCTAGTCAAGGCTATGGTTTTTCCAGTAGTCATGTATGGATGTGAGAGTTGGACTATAAAGAAAGCTGAGTGCAGAAGAATTGATGCTTTTGAACTGTGGTGTTGGAGAAGACTCTGGAGAGTCCCTGGGACTGCAAGGAGGTCCAACCAGTCCATCCTAAAGGAGATCAGTCCTGGGTGTTCATTGGAAGGACTGATGCTGAAGCCGAAACTCTAATACTTTGGCCACCTGATATGAAGAGCTGACTCATTTGAAAAGACCCTGATGCTGGGAAAGATTGAGGACAGGAGGAGAAGGGGACAACAGAGGATGAGATTGTTGGATGGTATCACCCGATTCAATGGACATGAGTTTGGGTAAACTCTGGGATTGGTGATGGACAGGAAGGCCTGGCGTGCTGCGGTTCATGGGGTTGCAAAGAGTCGGACATGACTGAGCAACTGAACTGCACTGTAAACACAATTTAACAAGAAAGAAAACAGTTGTCACATTTGGAGATCTATTTCACCTTAAACTAAAGCTATCTATAGTGCTTTAATACAGTCCCACCAAGAACAAAGGAAATATATGAGATGCCTTATATATTTCTTTCAAATAGGAGACTCCTAAGGTATAGATTCTAACAAACTGTTCTAAGGATCATCCAATACAAAATTTTTTTGATGTTGCAGTAACTAGGAAGAACTCACAGTGGTTGTGGTTTGGTTACTAAGTTGTTTCTGACTCTTGTTACCCCATGGACTATATAGCCTGCCAGTCTCTTCTGTCCATGGGATTTTCTAGGCAAGAATATTGGAATGGGTTGCCATTTCCTTCTCCAGGGGATCTTCCTGACCCAGGGGTCAAACCTGGTCTCCCTGCATTGCAGGCAATTTCTTTATGGACTGAGCCAGCAAACCTCATGTGGATAACAATTTCTCATCAAAACTGAAGTTTCCTATAACTCATCTAGAATCTAAGTATAAGAATTAACTCAGCATCATAGGGTGCCCTGAATAGGGTCCAATCTTGGGAAAGAAAGGGCACACCTGTCAGTTTTATCTCAATGATGAACACAACCCTGAATAAGTGCATCCTTAGATAAGACCTTGGTGGGAGTTTTGATTTTTAAAAAGTTGAAAACATCTCCTTTAACAGGTTGAGAATAGATTCAAGTGAAGGATCTAACAAGGTATAAAAACAAACAAAAATTTAAAAAAAGAAATTCTCCAAAGAAGATTCTGAGGCAAAATTGTAAATATCCCCTCACCCTTTTAGGAGAGGAAGGATTGATACATGGAGCAGGAGCAAGGGGCAGAAATTTCACTGGGAAGATGGAAAGCCATGTAGGATGTACAACATATAAAGTTATTCACTAAGTTCTTTCACTTTATCCTTTGAGATTAAAACATTACTATATTCCTCCTCTGGATGATATGGGAATTTTGATAATTGGTGGACCTTCATAGGAAAACTTGAATATTATCTCCTTTGTGTAGAGTATAATTGCAATTCTCTGTTCAGCCTAAACTGAAACACATTTTCTCTCCTCTAAAAGTTGGGACAAATCTAAAAGTACGTTTATGTTAGTTTTGGAATTTTTCAGCTGACAAAAGTTTCCCAATAGCATTATCTGCATTGAAGTATTTCACTGTAAGCATCCTTCCTATTAGTCTATTTGATGCTCTGCAAATGTATCAGGGAATCTGGGCTTCAGTTTTTATGAAACGATAAATTATACATACAACGTATTTCATACTCTTATAGCCAAAAAGTAAACCTGTCACCATCCAATTGAAAATAGGTCCCTGATTGATATAGTACTTTGCCAAATAGCCTCTGTGAAGTGATCGACCCTCTTGTGACTTAAAAATCTGTGTATCTCAGCAATGATTATTCATATGTCTATGCACCATTTTATACGACACTGTTTTTCGTTTTATTTAATTCAACAAACCTATATTGAATATATGCTGTGTGTCAGGAAATGTGCTTTCCTGCAGTGAGAAGAGATTCAGAAGACAATGTACCTGTCCTTGCAGAGCTCATAATCTACTGAATCAGAGATGCGCACCTTTCTGTCACACAAGCAAAATTACTATAAAGACAAATGATAGTTCTAGGAAAGCTAACTAAATTAAAAATCAAGTTTACCTGAAGATGAGAGAGAATGGGAAATTTTATACAGGAAATAACAGTAATTAGCACTGAACTGGGCACTAAAGATTGCACTGAAGTGTGCCAAGTGGATATGAGACAGAGAGAAGGGATTCAGATTTTTCTGAGAGCAGTATATACATCAATACACTGGGAAGTCAAATGACCTGCTGTGTTTGGGGAGTGGCAAGTATATCCACAAAGAAAAGCTGGATAAAAAAAGATGAATAAGGATGAAAAGGGATAAGCCTAGTTATAAACAGCAATGAATTCCTTGCCAAAAATTTGGAATTTTTCATGAGATGCTAGATGTTACCAAAAATACCACACCTGCCAAGTTGCCAAGATGTCACTAAAATTAGATGTTTTCCTCCTATAGCCAGTAAAGCCTTGTTTTTGTTGTTGTTTGTTTGTTTACTACAGCTCTTGGTCTTCTAAAAATTCAGGGGTAAACCACAAAATTCTAGATTTCACTCTTGGGAAGAAAGAAACTTCACAATACTGAGCACCTTTTTATGTGTGGGTTGGGGGTAGACTTCATAATTTAAACTACCCTACTAACCAATATCATCTTTGACATTGGGGGAAAAATAAAATTAGCAATGGCCAGTGGAATGAAATAATTGTATGGAAATAGCAAACACTGACATTACTTGGTTTACATATTGATTTAAATAAAAATAAATGAAAGTAAACAATTCTAGCACTTGTACACTTGGACCTAACTTTAGTTCTTGGAAGCAGAGAGCTTGTAAACAGATTTCCCCAGAAGGGGTAGGAGAGAGAGAGAAAATGAAGATATAAAGTCAGTAAACAAATCCAAGAGCTCTGCCAAATGATTCTGTTTCCCCTTGAATGCTGTATCTGCATGAAATGCACGTGGATGACAAATGGAATACCTCCATTTGCTGGCAGGTCAATTCAGAGAACTCACAACTTCTGATGTATAGCTCTCATTTCTACACTCCAAGAAAACTTTCCTTTCCTTATGAAGCTCTTTAGATTCTCCCTTGGGGTTTTGTTGCCTACAATGATGAAAAGACGGGCACGAAAAGAGAAACATCAAGTGGAACCCAAATGATGAAAATAAACATAAAAGGAGTTTCCAAGAGCCATTTGTTGCTGAATGAGCTCAGTCACGTGCTGCTCTGCACATGCCACGCGATCTAGGTTCAGCCTAGTCCCAGAGATCAATGCACATTACTGATCAACACGGCACGAGAATCATAGTGCTACAGTCACATAAACGACAGCAAGTGACTTTCACTTTACTCTCAACATCGATAGCCAAACATATGCATCAAAGCTAGAAACGGGCGCAAGGGAAAATTATCAACTAGCATTGGGAGGGTGTTCTTATTCTCCAAACTGTTTCCATGTGTAGGAACTTCCAGAGACCAACACATATGGCTTAGCACTCCAGGTCTGTTAATACCTTACTTCTCCACCTATAAGCTACCCACTGTGGGTGAATACTCGGACACTTTTCTCAATTAGGAAAAACTAATTTTCTTATAAGACAGCAAACACTGAAGATTTGGTCTCTTTTCTTTGCTCTCCTCCCTCAACCATTTAAGTATAGTGATTCAGAACCTCTCTAGAGAACTCCCATTTCCTCATGTGGGCTGTCCTACAGCTAGATTAGGGGATGTGTGAGGCTAATGACCTAAGTCAGGGGAGGAGAAAGCTTAGAAAGCTTCCTTGTTCTCAGACATACTTCACATTTCCCCAATCAATATTATCTGTCATGCAGATATTTTACTTAAAATAAGTGGCTGAAGAGAATTCATATTTTTAGCATATTAGAGTGTTCTGCTGTTTCATCAGTCACCTGAAATTAGTTTTGCCAAGCAAGAACCTGGATTCTTTCCTTTGTAAGTATTAAAACATTTGGCAGGTATATCTCTACAAACTTCAAATCCTTACAACATAAAAAGAAATAAAAATGGGCAAAAGACTTCACTAGACATTTTTTCAAAGGGAAAATCCACATGGTCAACAGACACATAAAAAGGTGCTCAGTATTGTTAATAATCAGGGAAATGGAATCAAAACCACAATGAGATATCACCTCACACCTGTCAGAAAGAATACCATCAAGAAGGAAACTGTGTTTTTACAAACAGTTCAGGTAATTCAGACCCATGATGAAGTTTGAGGACCCCTGGTAAGGCATGCAAGTTTTGGAAACAAGGACAAATGGAAAGATGGAAGCCAGATTGTAAAGGGACTTGTGAATACCCCCAAGTAACCTGGACTTTGCCATAGGCAATTGTGCAGAGCAGTGGTCAGGATGTAATTGTTTGATGTTGGGGAAAGAGTTGAGCAGTGTAACTTAGGTAAGTCTCTCAGTTAACTTTTTATGTTTGAAATGTTTCTATAATTTGGTATTCTTTCTTTAATAAACTGTTCATTTGTGCGTTAACTTTATTGTATTTCTGTAAGATTACAGCTTTGTTATAAATCTTTGCTCTTTTAGTGTGAAGTTAATAAAATTCTAAGATATTACTGATAATAATATTCATTTTAGATAACTTTTGGAGATATAATCTAATATTTCTGTCCTTGAAATTTAAAAAAATAGTATTTTCATTGAATTATAATCTTATTAGCCCACATTTCTCTGTAAGCTGAAGTTTTTGCAGTTTGGAATGATTCATCATGTCTTTTTCTCCAGAAACAGTCTTCTTCAAGGAGTTTCTAAAAGAACATTGTCAAAAAAATATCCACAGGAACTATATTAGCTTCTTAATGGACTTTTCACTTTGAAAAGTCCAATCCATATTTCAGTATACATCAGTCAAAGTCTACACTGTCCAATGATAGAACAAAGTGGACTAATTAGAACTTCTTGACAGTTTCTGAGGCAAGAGAAGGAAGAAAAAAAATATCTAATACCTTTAGAGAACTTTTTAAAAGAGTAAATACCTGCTTTGCCAAATTGAGAGTCTTTGAAATTATTCTGTGCTTATATTTTGGCTGCCATATTGGGAAGCATCAAGTGATTGTTATAATAAATCTGGGAGTCCATTTCCCTATCTCTTATCTCCTGTAGGGAATTAAAGATATGAAGGTAAGGGAAACACACACATTTTAAAGAGAACTGTTTTGCTCACTGTGCTCTATAAAATGTGAGGGCTATTTTGTTTTCTCTGAGCATGCAAATTTTGGCTTATATGTATGTATATATATATGTGTGTGTGTGTGTATATGTATTCTTCTGCTTATTTATTTGTTAATTATTTTACTTAATTAGTGAAAATGACTAAGATATATTTTCTGATATCTTTCTCCTTTTACAATTATTTCTTTCTCCTTTAGTATGTTGCCTCTACTTTCATGGAGAAGTATCTACCAGTAGGGTTTTTATTGATAAACAGGAAGGAAATAGTGTTAGAGATATTTATTAAAAATAATATCTCCTTTCAATTCAGAAAACCACTCTCCTCAAAGAGGTTTCCAAAAGAAAAAATATATATATATTGAGTAAACATTAAGCCAGATGTGCATTACAGGCAATTTAATAAAGGGACTGACAAGATGGAGGGAAAAAAAACTCACCTTTTATATAGTCAAGCAGATATAACCCATTGCATACATGCTCTCAAGATAAAAAATAATGAGTCCCAAGTAAGAGGACTTGACAGCTCTTTGTGTCACTCATAGTTTATCCTAGATCCACTTTGTAGTTGGGGTGGCCCTCCCATCTATATTAGCTACATGGCTTTCTCTTGCATGTTGGTGACAGAAAGTAGTTTGGGAAAAACACTTCAGCCCTGCAAAAGGTGGGCTACTATACCTTTCATCATATAGAAACTGGGAAGTAAGGGTGCTACCTTATTTGATGGTTACATTTGAAAGATGTTGTTCCTAAGTCCTTGAAAAGACATTTCAGGATCCTAAAGTTGGTGAGAAGGTTAATTAGCTTTTAAAAAAATTTTACAGTATATTTCAACCAGAAAACAGTTTTCCAAACAAGCTGGAAGATCCTTTGAGAAGGAAATGGCAACACACCACTATTCTTCCCTGGAAAATCTCATGGACAGAAGACCTAAACAAGCCCCAGTCCACAGGGTTGCAAAGAGTTTCACACAACTGGGCAACTAACACCACCAGTTCAAGAAAAGAGAGTGAGATAAAGTCTATTCTCTTACTTTCAACAAGGAGAATTACGCCTTTTGTTTTAAATTTGTAATTATCCTTTGTTGTTGTTCAGTCTCTCAGTTGTGTCTGACTCTTTTCAACCCCATGGACTGCAGCACACCAGGCGTCCCTGTCCTTCATTGTCTTCCGGAGCTTGCTCAAACTCATGTCCATTGAGTCCCTGATGCTATCCGTCCATCTCGTTCTCTGTCATCCCCATCTCCTCCTGCCTTCAGTCTTTCCCAGCATCAGGGTTTTTTCCAGTGAGTCAGC
The DNA here is from genome assembly GCF_014754425.2 of Oryx dammah. NCBI lineage: Eukaryota > Metazoa > Chordata > Mammalia > Artiodactyla > Bovidae > Oryx > Oryx dammah. The sequence continues at coordinate 25,702,009 of NW_024070198.1, read as the reverse complement.
TCTTCTCACTAGGTGGCCAAAGTATTGGAGCTTTAGTTTCAACATCAGTCCTTCCAATGAATATTCAGGGTTGATTTCCTTTAGGATTGACTCTGGTTTGATCTTCTTGCAGTCCAAGGGACTCTCAAGAGTTTTCTCTAACACCACAGTTCAAAAGCATCAATTCTTTGGTGCTCAGCCTTCTTTATGGTGCAACTCTCACATTCATACATGACTGGAAAAACCATAGCTTTGACTATATGAACCTTTGTCAGCAAAGTAATGTCTCTGCTTTTAAATACACTGTCTACGTTGGTCATAGCTTTTCTTCCAAGGACCAAGCGTCTTTTAATTTCATGACTGCAGTCACCATTTGAAGTGATTTTAGAGCCCAATAAAATAAAGTCTGTCACTGTTTCCATTGTTTTCTCATCCATTTGCCTTGAAGTGATGGAACCAGATGCAATGATCTTACCTTTTTGAATGTTGAGTTTTAAGCCAGTTTTTTCACTCTCTTCTTTCACCTTCATCAAGAGACTCTTCAGTTCCTCTTTGCTTTCTGCCCTAAGGGTGATGTCATTTGTATATTTGAGGTTATTGATATTTCTCCCAGAAATCTTGATTCCAGCTTGTGCTTCATCCAGCCCAGTGTATCACATGATGTACTCTACATATAAGTTAAATAAGCAGGGTGACAGTATATAGCCTTGATGTACTCCTTTCCCAACTTTGAACCAGTCCATTGTTCCATGCTTGGTTCTAACTGTTGCTTCTTGATGGGCATTCAGGTTTCTAAGGAGGCAGATACATGGTCTGGTATCCCCATCTCTTGAAGAATTTTCCAAAGTTTATTTTGACCCACACAGTCAAATCTTTAGTGTAGTAAATGAAGCAGAAGTATATGTTTTTCTGGATTTCTCTTGCTTTTTCTATGATCCACTGCTTGTTGGTAATTTGATCTCTGGTTCCTCTGCCTTTTCTAAATCCAGCCTGAACATCTGGGAGTTCTCAGTTCATGTACTTTTGAAGCCTAGCTTGGAGAATTTTGAGCATTACTTTGCTAGCATATGGGATGAGTGCAATTGTGTAGTAGTTTTAACATTCTTTGCAATTGTCCTTTATATCAGCCAAACACATTATACTAGCAGTCACAAAATTAGGTGCCAGTCCTTGATTTCTCACTTAGTGGTTGTTATTAGCACTGTATGTACCTCAGTTTCTATTAGGAATTTAGGATAACAAGCACAAAATATCTAAGACCTTATATATAATGTGCCAACAGCACAAGGACCAACAGTAATAGAACTTGTTGGATAAACAGGATTTCAGGCTCCCTAAATCAGTGTACATATTTTAAGAGTACTTCTGATCATTCAGCATATAGCTAATTTTCAGGAGCATTAGTCTAAGGTTATGGTTCTCAAAGCGTGACCTCAGACCAGGAGCATCAGTATCATCAAGTCACTTAGTAGAAGTGGAAAATTTGAGCTCCACCCATATCCAATGAAGGGCTTCCCTGGTGGCTCAGATGGTAAAGAATCCACCTGCAATGAAGGAGACCTGGGTCCTGAGTTGGAAAGATCCACTGGAGGAGGGTATGGCAACTCACTCCAGTATTCTTTCCTGGACAGCTTCATGGACAGAGGAGCCTGGTGGGCTACAGTCCATGGGGTCGAAAAGTGCTGGACATGATTGAGTGACTAAGCACATATCTACTAAATTAGAAATCCTGAGTACAGTATCCAGTAATTGTATAATTATGTGTGCACTTAAATTTACATACTGTAAAATTCATGTTTTCATATTAAAACTCAGTTAATTCTGACAAATAGCCTTGTAATCATCAAGACATAAAACACTCCTATTGTCCCTAAAAGTTTCATTGTTTCCTTTTATACTTAATTTCCTACTTAACTTCCAACACTAAAAATGACTAATCTGTTTTACAACCCTATAGTTTTGCTTTTCCTAATGTCATATATGTAAAATTGTACATTGTGCTCACACTCAAGTCCAACATCTTTCACTTGGTGTAATGCATTTGAGAATCGATTATGTGTATTATTATTAAATATTTTTGAATTTTCCAATTACCTTTCTGTTATTGGCTTCTATTTTTATATTATAGTCAGAAATATGATTTAATAAAATATAAATCTTCTTAATCTGTTAAAATTTGTTCTGTGGCCTAACATTTTATCTGTTCTGAAAAATGTTCCCTGCGTGCCTAAGAGGAATGTGTATTTTGCTGCTGCATGATAGGATATTTTGTACATGTCTGTTAGATCAATTTCATCTAGATAGGGATAAAAGTGGAGTATCAAAGTTCTTCCTGTTGTTGTATTTCTGTCTATTTATCTCTTCAGCTTAAAAAGAGAAACCACATACAAACTCCTTTTATGAGGCCAGCATTATTGTGATACAAAGTCAGAAAAGTATAGCACAAGAAAACAAAAATATAAGCCAATAATCCTGCTAAATAGAGATAAAAATCCTTAGGAAAATACTAGCAAATTGAATTCAATAGGACATAGATGCCCTCATACACTATGACCAAGTGGGATTTATCCCTGGGATGCAAGGATGATTTGATATATGCAAATAAATAAGTGTGATACATCACATTAACAAAATGAAGGTTAAAAAGTTGTATGATCATTTCAATAGATAAAGAAGCACTTTTAAAATTTACCATATTTTCCTGACAAAAGCTCTTAAATTAAGTATAGAAGAAATGTACCTCAACATTATAAAGGCCATATATAAGAAGTCCACAGCTAACATCACATTCATTGATGAAAAACTTATAGCTTTTTTCCCCCCTAATATCAGCAATAAGTCAAGGATGCCCATTCTCGCCATTTCTCTTCAACACATACTAGAAATTCTAGCCAGAGCAATTAGACAAGAAAAGCATATACAAGGCCTTCAAATTAGAAAAGGGAAAGTAAAATTTTCGCTGTTGGCAGATAATATGTTATATATAGAAAACACTAAAGACTCCACCCCAAAACTCTTAAACTAACAAAATAATTCAGTAAAACAGAAGGATATGAAATCAACGTTCAAAAATTAGTTGTGTTCATATACACATACAAATAAACTATCTAAAAAATTAAGAAAACAATTCTTTTGGACATAGATCTAGTATGAATATACGTGTTATTCAATCAGTCCTGTCTGACTCTGTGACCCCATGTATTGCAGCCCACCAGGCTCTTCTGTCCATGGAATTCTTCAGGCAGGAATACTGCAGTGGTTTTCCATGTCCTTCTCCAGGGAATCTTCCTGATGCAGGAACTGAACCCTGGTCTCCTGCATTACAGGCAGATTCTTTACTGTCTGAGCCGCCAGGCAAACCCAATATGAATATATAGGAATAAATATAACCAAGGAGGCAAAACCAACGGAACGTTTCATGCAAGAACGGGCACAATAAAGGACAGTAAAGGCAATGACCTAACAGAAACAAAAGAGATCAAGAAGGGGCGGCAAGAATACACAGAAGGACTATACAAAAAAGGTCTTAATAATCCAGATAAGCACAATAGTGTGGTCACTCACCTAGAGCTAGGTATACTGGAGAGTAAAACCGAATAGGCTTTAGGAAGTATTACTACACAAAAAGCTAGTGGAGGTGATGGAATTACAGCTGACCTATTTAAAATCCTAAAAGATGATGCTGTTGAAGTGCTGCACTCAATATGTCAGCAATTTGGAAAATCCAGCAGTAACCACAGGACTGGAAAAGGTGAGTTTTCATTCCAATCCCAAAGAAGGACAGTGCCAAAGAATGTTCAAACTACTCTACAATTGTGCTTATTTCACATGCTACCAAGATAATGCTCAAATTCCTTCAAGCTAGGCTTCAGCAATACATGAACCGAAAACTTCCAGATGTACAAACTGGATTCAAAAAAGGCAGAGGAACCAGAGATTAAATTTCCAACATTTATTGGATCATAGAAAAAAGCAAGGACATTCCAGAAATACGTCTACTTCTGCTTCACTGACTATGCTAAAGCCTTTGACTATGTGGATCACAATAAACTGGAAAATTCTTCAAGTGATGGGAATATCAGACCACCTTACCCGATACCCAAGAAAGCTGTAATGCAGGTCAAGAAGCAACAGTTAGAACTGAACATGGGACAATGGACTGCACATACATCAAGGCTATATATTGTCACCCTGCTTATTTAATTTCTATGCAGAGTATAGCATGCAAAATTCTGGGCTGGATGAATCACAAGCTAGAGTCAAGATTGCCAGGTGAAATATCAATAACCTCAAATATATGCAGATAATACCACTTTAATGGCAGAAAGCAAAGAGGAACTAAAGAGCCTCTTGATGTGGTTGAAAGAGGATAGTGAAAAGGGTGGCTTGAAACTCAACATTCAAAAAACTAAGATCATGGAATCAGGTCCCATCACTTCATGGGAAATAGAAATAGCGGAAGCAGTGACAGATTTTCTCTTTTTAGACTCCAAAATCACTGAAGATGATGACTGCAGCCATGTAATTAAAATACACTTGGTCCTTGGAAGAAAAGCTATAACCAACCTAGACAGTGTATTAAAAAGCAGAGATATCCATCTCTTTGTTGACAAAGGTCCGTATAGTCAAAGCTATGGTTTTTCCAGTAGTCATGTATGGATGTGAGAGCTGTACCATAAAGAAGGCTGAGGGATGCTTCAAATTGTGGTGCTACAGAAGACTCTTGAGAGTCCCTTAGACAGCAAGGAGATCAATCCAGTCAATGTTAATCATAAAGGAAATCAACCCTGAATATTCATTGGAAGGACTGATGCTGAAGCTCCAATACTTTGGCCACCTGATTCAAAGACCTGACTCTTTGGAAAAGACCCTGATACTGGGAAGGATTGAGGGAAGGAGAAGAAGGAGGAAACAGAAGGGTGAGATTGTTGGATAGCATCATCAACACAATGGACAAGAGTTTGAGGAAACTCTGAGAGAGATAGTTAAGGAAAGGAAAGCCTGGCATGCTGAGGCCCAGGGGGTTGTAGAGAGTTGGACATGACTTTGCAACTGAACAACAACAACAAGGAAGTGAAAAATCTTTATTCTGGAAACAGGATACAGGATGCTTGGGGCTGGTGCATGGATGACCCAGAAAGATGATATGGGGAGGGTGGTGGGAGGGGGGTTCAGGATTGGGAACTCATGTATACCCGCAGCAGATTTATGTCAATGTATGGCAAAACCAATACAGTATGGTAAAGTAAAAAATACTCATAATAAAAAATAAAGAGCACAAAAATAAATAAATAAATAAATAAATAAAACTAAATATCCTATAGTTAAAAAAAAATCTTTATTTTGGAAACTGTAAAACTCTGAAGAAAGAAATTGAAGACACAAATAAATGGACAGATATCCTATGTTCAAGTATTGGAATAATTAATATGGTTAAAATGTCAAAAATACTCAAGCAATCTACTTATTCAATCAACTTCTATCAAAATTCCCATGATCTTTTTCACAGAAATGGGAAAAAAGAAAACAATGATACAATTCATGGAAAACCACAAATGTCTCCAGATATTCAATGCAATGCTGAGCGAGAGTAAAGATGGAGGCATCATATTTCCTGATATCAAGCTATATTAAAAATCTATAGTAACCAAAATAGCATGATATTGGCATAAAAACACAGATCAATTGAAGAGAATAGAGAAGCCAGAGATAAATCCACACACATTTGGGCAACTATTTTTCAGCAAGGCCATCAAGGAGAAAAGAAATTACCTTCTCTCTTAGTGCAATGAGATGCCAAGTGGTATTAGTATGGGATCCTGGGCTCTGTAAATTTTATGATTATAATAAACATGAAAGAATTTACTAATGACTATTCACTCCACTTCATATTACACATTTTTTATAACTATTCAGTTCTATTTTTAAGTCCTTTGGAATGTATATTGAGACAAATATAGAGATGTAAACCATTTGAATAAGTCACACATTTCCCTTTCTACATTTCTGTTAATATTCAGCATTTTATTTTCTACTTTGTCCCATTTCTAGTTTTATAATTTCTTCAAAACAACTTTTGCAAAGCCTGGATATCATTTTTAAATTTCAGTTAGAGGACTGTTTTGTTTAATTCAATCCCACATTGCCTGAATGTGGTTAATTATCAGAACAGCCACCATAACAGGCAATTCCCTGGCTGTTTCTGATGTTTTCCAAATCTCATGTGTGAATGGTTTTTTCTTTGTGTGGCAAAAGAAAAATCATGTGGAACAATATATATGGATAATTTAGAAATTATATATGAGAAAAGAAGATCTATACACAACTACTATTCAAGGTCTTCCTGTCGAGAGTACTAGTCTAATCAATCATCACTTCCAAATTCACATAGTCTATTTATCTCTTGTGCTGAGGTGTTGAAAGCCAAGATTAATGATGGCAATGGGAGTATAGCTTTTGCAAAAGATGGTGATGAGATATCCTTGGAGAAGCTTCTCTGTGTTATCCAATGTTTTCTAACAGACTAGTATGAACATAGAAGTATTTTGGTTATTTAACTTTCTAATTTGGGTATAAATGTTAAAATTACATAAGTTATCCAGACAGATTATGTCTAGTGTTATTTTCCCATTAGTTGAATGGTTCATTAATTTATATCTAATCTTTCTTTTTCCCTGACACTATTGCATAGACTATAACAAATTCAATTCACTTTTTCTGGCTATTTTTATAATCTTTCATCGTGATTTGCTCTATCTTATGTGAAATTAAAAAATTAGCTGACATTAAATACTAAGATAGCAACAAATGACGATCATGTTACCATACTTGCATTAAAACAATTTTGCCTAGTCTAATTTGTTCAAAGAATGGTGATAGTAAGATTAAACTCAGAAATATGATTCCCATCTGGGTAATATAAAGATAAATATAACAAAAACAAATTTTTTGTTTCCTGTCCTGTATATGCCCTTGCACAGCCAACTATAATATCTACATGCATAATAAAAATCATGTGCTATAGGCTGTATTTTAAAAACACTTTTCTGGTACACAGCTATTTGTGGAAATAAAGCTCAATTTATTAGTATGCACGGCATAGAAAAGGACCATGTAAAGCTTATCTTGGCCTATTTGTCTACCCTCACCTGAAGTTTTTGCCTGAAAATGCAGCAATCTAAAAACCCTAAATTTATGACTGATTCCCAAACATTTGGTGGCTTCACAGAACTCTCTAAGTAGGTATATGCCACTTCTTTTTGTCACGTGTTATTCCTTGGAATATCCATTCGATTCTTGCCCACTGAAGTGAAGTAAAGTGAAGTGAAGTCGCTCAGTGATGTCCAACTCTTTGTGATCCCATGGATTGTAGCCTACTGTGCTCCTCCATCCATGGGGTTTTCCAGGCAAGAATACTGAAGTGGCTTGCCATTTCCTTCTCCTCATTTTAATAACTGGCTCAAATGTTACATTGTGTTCTTGCCTTTTATAATTCTTTTTTTTCCAAAATAGTTAATATATTCCTGTACTATAGAATCTGTCATATTGTAGTTTTCTGTAGAAAATATTTGTCTTTTATAAGAATTTTATTCTATATTTCTTCCCTACTAGGTTGACTATTAAAAGAGCAGTTCAGTTCAGTTTAGCTTCTCAGTAGTGTCCAACTCTTTGAACCCCATGGACTGCAGCATGCCAGGCCTTCCTGTCCAACTCACCAACTCCAGAGTTTACTCAAACTCATGTCTATTGAGTCAGTGATGCCATCCAACCATCACATCCTATGTTGTCCCCTTCTGCTTCTGCCTTCAGTCTTTCACAGCATCAGGGTCTTTTCAAATGAGTCAGTTCTTCACACCAGGTGGCCAAAGTATTGGTGTTTTAGCTTCAGTATCAGTCTTTCCAATGAATATTCGGGACTGATTTCCATTAGGATGGACTGGTTGGATCTCCCAGAAGTCCAAGGGACTCTCAAGAGTCTTCTCCAACACCACAGTTCAAAAGCATCAATTCTTTGGCACTCAGTTTTCTTTATAGTACAACTCTCACATCCATACATGACTACTAAAAAAACCATAGCTTTGACTAGTTGGGCCTTTATTGGCAAAGAGCAGTATTGTATCATTATTTTTAGTCTCAGTGTCCTTTGATATTACTTCTCATCTGACATGTATTCTTTGAGTTATAAATGACTAAGTTACATACTTAATGATGTGTGGACTGAAATAATAAGTAAAGAGTGAATTTGGGTTATTAGTAACAGGTTGATTTTAAGGGAAAGTATGACAGTAGAATACTTTCTCCAGGGATTTCTCCAGGGATTCTCGCCTGGAGAATCCCATGGGTGGAGGAGCTTGGTGGGCTGCAGTCCATGGGGTCGCAGGGGGTCAGACACGACTGGGTGACTTCACTTTCACTTTTCACTTTAATGCATTGGAAAAGGAAATGGCAACCCACTCCAGTGTTCTTGCCTGGCGAATCCCAGGGACAGGGGAGCCTGGTGGGCTGCCATCTATGGGGTCGCACAGAGTCGGACACGACTGAAGCGACTTAGTAGCAGCATGACAAGATTAACAGTAAATTTTTTTATTTGAGGAAGAAAACCTTAAAATATGTGATCTATTGTCAATGACCATATTGCTTATCTGCAAAGAATCTTTGAAATTTTTTTAAAAAAGCAAGCAGAAAAATTAAATATGAAAAAAATAGATATTTGTCTTCCTTCATCTCTCTCATTCCCAGCACAGAGTACTTCTGTTTTATATGGTTCAAGCATTGCATCACAATTTTGTGGTTGTTACTTTATTAAATTAAATGTTCCTTTGGTATCTCTAATTTTCTTGAAGAGATCTCTATTCTGTCTCATTCTGTTGTTTTCCTCTTTTCTTTGCATTGATCACTGAGGAAGGCTTTCTTAACTCTCCTGGCTATTCTCTGGAACTCTGCATTCAGATGCTTATATCTTTCCTTTTCTCCTTGGCTCTTCACCTCTCTTCTTTACACAGCTATTTGTAAGGAATCTCCAGACAGCCATTTTGCTTTTTTGCATTTCTTTTCCATGGGGATGGTCTTGATCCCTGTCTCATGTACAATGTCACAAACCTCATTCCATAGTTCATCAGGCACTCTATCTATCAGATCTAGGCCCTTAAATCTATTTCTCACTTCCACTGTATAATCATAAGGGATTTGATTTAGGTCATACCTGAATGGTCTAGCGGTTTTCCCTACTTTCTTCAATTTAAATCTGAATTTGGTAATAAGGAGTTCATGATCTGAGCCACAGTCAGCTCCTGGTCTTGTTTTTCTTGACTGTATAGAGCTTCTCCATCTTTGGCTGCAAAGAATATAATCAATCTGATTTTGCTTTGACCATCTGGTGATGTCCATGTGTAGAGTCTTCTCTTGTGTTGTTGGAGGAGGGTGTTTGCTATGACTAGTGCATTTTCTTGGCAAAACTCTATTAGTCTTTGCCCTGCTTCATTCCACATTCCAAGGCCAAATTTGCCTGTTACTCCAGGTGTTTCTTGACTTCTTACTTTTGCTTCCAGTCCCCTATAATGAAAAGGACATCTTTTTGGGGTATTAGTTCTAAAAGGTCTTGTAGGTCTTCATAAAACCATTCAACTTCAGCTTCTTCAGCGCTACTGGTTGGGGCATAGACTTGGATAACTGTGATATTGAATGGTTTGCCTTGGAGACGAACAGAGATCATTCTGTCCTTTTTGAGACTGCATCCAAGTACTGCATTTCGGACTCTTTTGTTGACCATGATGGCTACTCCATTTCTTCTGAGGGATTCCTGCCCGCAGTAGTAGATACAATGGTCATCTGAGTTAAATTCACCCATTCCAGTCCATTTTAGTTCGCTGATTCCTAGAATGTCAATGTTCACTCTTGCCATCACTTGTTCGACCACTTCCAATTTGCCTTGATTCATGGACCTGACATTCCAGGTTCCTATGCAAAACTGATCTTTATAGCATCGGACCTCGCTTCTATCACCAGTCACATCCACAGCTGGGTATTGTTTTTGCTTTGGCTTCATCCCTTCATTCTTTCTGGAGTTATTTTTCCACTGATCTCCAGTAGCATACTGGGCACCTCCTGACCTGGGGAGTTTCTCTTTCAGTATCCTATCATTTTGCCTTTTCATACTGTTCATGGGGTTCTCAAAGCAAGAATACTTAAGTGGTTTGCCATTCCCTTCTCCAGTGGACCACATTCTGTCAGATCTCTTCAAGAAAATTAGAGATACCAAGGGAACATTTCATGCAAAGATGTGCTCGATAAAGGACAGAAATGGTATGGACCTAATGGAAGCAGAAGATATTAAGAAGAGATGGCAAGAATACACAGAAGAACTGTACAATAAAGATCTTCACGACCCATTAATCACAATGGTGTGATCATTCATCTAGAGCCAGACATCCTAGGATGTGAAGTCAAGTGGGCCTTAGAAAGCATCACTGCGAACAAAGCTAGTGGAGGTGATGGAATTCCGGTTGAGCTGTTTCATATCCTGAAAGATGATGCTGTGGAAGTGCTGCACTCAATATGCCAGCAAATGTGGAAAACTCAGCAGTGGCCACAGGACTGGAAAAGGTCAGCTTTCATTCCAATCCCAAAGAAAGGCAATGCCAAAGAATGCTCAAACTACTGCACATTTGCACTCATCTCACATGCTAGTAAAGTAATGCTCAAAGTTTTCCAAGCCTGGCTTCAACAATATGTGAACCATGAACTTCCTGATGTTCAAGCTGGTTTTAGAAAAGGCAGAGGAACCAGAGATCAAATTGTCAACATCCGCTGGATCATGGAAAAAGCAAGAGTTCCAGAAAAACATCTATTTCTGCTTTATTGACTATGCCAAAGCCTTTGACTGTGTGGATCACAATAAACTGTGAAAAATTCTGAAAGAGATGGGAATACCAGACCACATGACCTACCTCTTGAGAAATCTGTATGCAGGTCAGGAAGCAGCAGTTAGAACTGGACATGAAACAACAGACTGGTTTCAAATTGGGAAAGGAGTACGTCAAGGCTGTATATTGTCACCCTGCTTATTTAACTTACATGCAGAGTACATCATGAGAAATGCTGGACTGGAAGAAGCACAAGCTGTAATCAAGATTGCCGGGAGAAATCTCAATAACCTCAGATATGCAGATGACACCACCCTTATGGCAGAAAGTGAAGAGGAACTCAAAAGCCTCTTGATGAAACTGAAAGTGGAGAGTGAAAAAGTTGGCCTAAAGCTCAACATTCAGAAAATGAAGATCATGGCATCCGGCCCATCACTTCATGGGAAATAGATGGGAAAACAGTGTCAGACTTTATTTTTGGGGGCTCCAAAATCACTGCAGATGGTGATTGCAGCCATGAAATTAAGAGACACTTACTCCTTGGAAGAAAAGTTATGACCAACCTAGAGAGTATATTCAAAAGTAGAGACATCACTTTGCTGACTAAGGTCTGTCTAGTCAAGGCTATGGTTTTTCCCATGGTCATGTATGGATGTGAGATTTGGACTGTGAAGAAGGTTGAACGCTGAAGAATTGATGCTTTTGAACTGTGGTGTTGGAGAAGACTCTTGAGAGTCCCTTGGACTACAAGGAGATCCAACCAGTCCATTCTGAAGGAGATCAGCCCTGGGATTTCTTTGGACGGAATGATGCTAAAGCTGAAACTCCAATACTTTGGCCACCTCAATGTGAAGAGTTGACTCATTGGAAAAGACTCTGATGCTTGGAGGGATTGGGGGCAAGAGGAGAAGGGGATGACAGAGGATGAGATAGCTGGATGGCATCACTGACTCGATGGACGTGAGTCTGAGTGAACACTGGGAGTAGGTGATGGACAGGGAGGCCTGGCGTGCTGCGATTCATGGGGTCACAAAGAGTCGGACATGACTGAGCGACTGAACTAAACTGACTGATAGAGCTTTTCCTTCTTTGGCTGCAAATAATATAATCAATCTGATTTCAGGGTCGAACATGTGGTGCTGTCCATGTGTAGAGTCTTCTCTTGTGTTGTTGGAAGAGGGTGTTTGCTATGAGCAGTCCGTTCTCTTGGCAGAACTCTATTAGCCTTTGCCCTGCTTCGTTCTGTACTCCAAGGCCAAATTTGCCTATTATTCCAGGTGTTTCTTGACTTCCTACTTTTGTATTCCAGTCCCCTAAAATGAAAAGGACATCTTTTGTGGGTGTTAGTTCTAGACGCCCTTGTAGGTCTTCATAGAACTGTTCAACTTTACCTTCTTCAGCATTACTGGTGAGGGCATAGACTTGGATTACCGTGATATTGAATGCTTTGCCTTGGAAATGAACAGAGATCATTCTGTCGTTTTTGAGATTGAATCCAAGTACTGCATTTTGGACTCTTTTGTTGACTATGATGGCTACTCCATTTCTTCTAATGGATTCCTGCCCATAGTAGTAGCATCGAACCTTGCTTCTATCATCAGCCCCATTCACAACTGGGTATTGTTTTTGCTTTGGCTCCATCTCTTCATTCTTTCTGGAGTCATTTCTCCACTGATCTCCAGTAGTATATTGGGTACCTACTGACCTGGGAAGTTCATTCAGAAATGGTAGGGACCTAACAGAAGCAGAAGATATTAAGAAGAGGTGGCAAGAATATACAGAAGAACTGTAAAAAAGAAGATCTTCATGACTCAGAAAATCACGATGGTGTGATCACTCACCTAGAGCCAGACATCCTGGAATGTGAAGTCAAGTGGGCCTTAGGAAGCATCACTCTGAGCAAAGCTAGTGGAAGTGATGGAATACCACTTGAGCTATTTCAAATCCTGAAAGATGACACCGTGAAAATACTGCACTCAATATGCCAGCAAATTTGGAAAACTCAGCAGCGGCCACAGGACTGAAAAAGTTGAGTTTTCATTCCAATCTCAAAGAAAGGCAATGCCAAAGAATGCCAAACTACCACACAATTGCACTCATTTCACACGCTAGTAAAGTAATGCTCAAAATTCTCCAAGTGAGGCTTCAGCAATACATGAACCATGAACTTTCAGATGTTCAAGCTAGTTTTAGAAAAGGCAGAGGAACCAGAAATCAATTTGCCAACATCTGCTGGATCACGGAAAAAGCAAGAGAGTTCCAGAAAAAACATCTATTTCTTCTTTATTGACTATGTCAAAGCCTTTGATTATGTGGATCACCATAAACTGTGAAAAATTCTGAAAGAGATGGGAATACCAGACCATCTGACCTGCATCTTGAGAAACCTATATGCAGGTCAGGAAGCAACAGTTAGAACTGGACACGGAACAACAGACTGGTTCCAAATAGGAAAAGGAGTACATCAAGCCTGTATATTGTCACCCTGCTTATTTAACAGCATATTTATATATGCAAAGTACATCATGAGAAACGCTGGGTTGGAGGAAACACAAGCTGGAATCAAGATTGCCAGGAGAAATATCAGTAACCTCAGATATGCAGATGACACCACTCTTATGGCAGAAAGTGAAGAACTGAAAAGCCTCTTGATGAAAGCGAGAGAAGAGAGTGAAAAAGTTGGCTTAAAGCTCAGCATTCAAAAATTAAGATCATGGCATCTGGTCCCATCACTTCTTGGCAAATAGATGGGTAAACAGTGGAAACAGTGGCTGACTTTATTTTTCTTGTCTCCCAAATCACAGCAGATGGTGATTGCAGCCATGAAATTAAAAGACGCTTACTCCTTGGAAGGAAAGTTATGACCAAACTAGACAGTCTATTTAAAAGCAGAGACAATATTGTATTGGTTTTGCCATACAGCCTCCAATTAAAATAAATAAATTTAAATTAAAAAACAAACAAAACAAAACAAAAGCAGAGACATTACTTTGCCAACAAAGGTCCATCTAGTCAAGGCTATGGTTTTTCCAGTGGTCATGTATGGATGTGAGAGTTGGATTATAAAGAAAGCTGAGCGCTGAAGAATTGATGCTTTTGAACTGTGGTGCTGGAGAAGACTCTTGAGAGTTCCTTAGACTGCAAGGAGATCCAACCAGTCCATTCTAAAGGAGATCAGTCCTGGGTGTTCATTGGAAGGACTGATATTGAAGCTGAAACTCCAATACTTTGGCCACCTGATGCGAAGAGCTGACTCATTTGAAAAGACCCTGATGCTGGGAAAGATTGAGGGCAGAAGGAGAAGAAGACAATGGAGGATGAGATGGGTGGATGGCATCTCCAACTCGATGGACATGGGTTTAGGTGAACTGCAGGAGTTGGTGATGAACAGGGAGGCCTGGCATGCTGCGTGTCATTGGGTCCCAAAGAGTCGGACACAACTGAACAACTGAACTGAACTTTATTAAATGGCATGTATTTAGTGCTATTGTTTTGTGTGTTTTGAAGCATTTAATTTTTATGACAAAATATGATCTGAGTTCTATTAAACTGAAAAATATTCAATAGTTAATGTCAAGCCCACATTGTTTATGCCAATTGATATTAAATCCAGCTCTCTCCACTGATGGTCTCATTAGAGTCTCAGACTTGCTGTATAATTAATGGCACTGAATTCTGATGGGCCTGCCAGGCAGCCCAGGTATTAACTTCAGTCTGGTAGGGTATCTTCTCCTGCTGACTAGTTTGAATATTCATTGCCAGTATTTTAGCCTGTCACTGACTTTTTCTATTTTTATTTCTTCATTGATAATTTTTCTCCTTATAATTGTTGCAGTCTTTCTCTTCATATGTTAATATTTTCAGTCAGGCTACTTTCTCATTTTGGTGCCCAGGAGTTTACCTCAGTTCAGTTCAGCCACTCAGTCATGTCTGACTTTTTGTGACCCCATGGATTTCAGCCCACCAGGCCTCCCTGTCCATCACCAACTCCCAGAACTTGCTCAAACTCATATCCATCAAGTCGGGTGATGCCATCCAACCATCTCATCCTCTGTAGTCCCCTTCTCCTGCCTTCAAATTTTCCCAGCATCAGGATAATTTCCAAAGAGTCAATTCTTCACATCAAGTGGCCAAAGTATTAGAGTTTCAGCTTCAACATCAGTCCTTCCAATGAACACTCAGGACTGATTACCTTTAGGATGGACTGGTTGGATCTCCTTGCAGGCCAAGGGACTCTCAAGAGTCTTCTCCAACACCACAGTTCAAAAGCATCAATTCTTCAGCACTCAGCTTTCTTTATAGTCCAACTCTCACATCCATACATGACTACTAGAAAAACCATAGCTTTGACTAGACATACCTTTATTGGCAAAGTAATGTCTCTGCTTTTTAATATGCTGTCTAGGTTGGTCATAGCTTTTCTTCCAAGAAGCAAGCATCTTAATTTCATGGCTGCAGTCAACAAGGAGTTTTCTTAAGATAGTCAATTTCAAACATCTCTATTGTAAACCATCTCAACAACAGTGGGTTGATATTTAACTTCAGTTCAGTTCAGTTCAGTTACTCAGTCATGTCTGACTCTTTGCGACCCCATGCATAGTCATAAGTTAACTACTAGCCATGAAATTAAAAGACACTTACTCCTTGGGAGGAAAGTTATGACCAACCTAGATAGAATATTAGAAAGCAGAGATATTACTTTGCCAACAAAGGTCCGAATAGGCAACAGTATGGTTTTTCCAGTGGTCATGTATTTGGACTGTGAAGAAAGCTGAGCACCAAAGAATTGATGCTTTTGAACTGTGGTGTTGGAGAAGACTCTTGAGAGTCCCTTGGACTGCAAGGAGGTCCAACCAGTCCATCCTAAAGGAGATCAGACCTGGGTGTTCATTGGAAGGACTGATGGTAAAGCCGAAACTCCAATACTTTGGCCACCTCATGAGAAGAGTTGACTCATTACAAAAGACCTTGATGCTGGGAGGGATTGAAGGCAGGAGGAGAAGGGGAAAACAGAGGATGAGATGGATGGATGGCAACACCCACTCGATGGACATGAGTTTGGATAAACTCCGGGAGTTGGTGATGGACAGGGAGGCCTGGCATGCTGCGATACATGGGGTCGCAAAGAGTCGGACATGACTGAGCCACTGGAGTGAACTAAACTACTAGTCATGAGCTAATGAGCTAACTGTTATACCAAATATTTCTTGTTTTAATTTAAATTTCATGACAAATTTTGAAATAGATATTTTTTAAAATCTCTGTCTTACAAGTAAGGAAATTGATTTTAAGGAATGTTAAAATCCCTCCTCAAGAACACAAAATGTTATGTGGAGAATTCAGGGCAAAAATCAAGCTGTATGTGTCTTCAGAGCCTGACTGCTGAATATTTAGATGACTATGAATTGATTTCATTACTCAGCTCTCAGAGGGTAAGATTATTTACAATTCTAATTTTTAAAGACACGTCATCACTGACACCCTGTTGTTCCTATAGCAGTTATTATTAGTCTTTTTTTTTTTTTTTTTTAACAAATGAGAAATGTGATGCTTAGAGAGATGGGGGAACTGCCCCAAATCATGCAGCTAGAAAGTAGCATAACAGCCTAGAATTGAAGCTTTCCTTATTTCAAGATCTTAGATCTTTCCACTACATGATGTTTGCTAAAAATTTGCCAGTCTATTCGAATTAACTAGGGAAATGGAAATACTTTTAGTATCAACTGAAGAAGGACTGTGATCCAGTGAATGAGTTTCATGGAGCTACACTATCTTAGATTCTTAAAAACAGGTGTTATTTACACAGTGTGACCTGTGTTTCACATTCACCTTTGAAACTGACATTTAAAAACTTAAAGTCCTTCAGAACCTGGTGTTTCATGTGGTAAACAGAGCAGACTGGGAAAAGTTCATTTGGAAAATATAACAATATATTGTTCTCTAGAAATATAATCAATATTGAATTGAGAATGAAAACAAAGCTTATCCCTTTTCACAAAAGTCCACCTTCTCTATAGGTAACTGATTTGTCTGGGATTTAATAGGCATAACATATATTGTCTTTGATTAATTTTCCTGTACCCTAAATTATCTACAAGCAGGGTTCCCAAATATTTAAGGTTCACAGATGACTTAATTGGTTGAAGAAATATACACAAGCTAGTCTGCTTGCATCATTTTTTACTGAGCTTCCAAAGGATAAAATGGTTGGGAAAACAGTCTTGTGTTTTTGGACCCAACAGTGATGTCACAGGGGAGGAAAAATCAGTCAGAAACTTAATCTGCATCCTAGTGACAACAGTAGCATATATATTAATAACTAAAAAAAACTAACACCATCACAATGACAATCATCTAATAGTCATGAGTTATTAAGTTCAAATTATTAATATATATCATAGAAAGTTCTCTTAGAAATTTCCACAGTATTACCATAAGCAACTATTATTAATTACACTTTTAAAGTAAGAAAGGATAAAAAAAAAAATTGAATCAGAACGTCCTTTAGTAATTTGCTCAGAATCATGCAGTTAGTGTATCAGGCGTGGTTCCATTACGAAAACAGAGGTGGGGATACTTTTTAACACAAGAAATGGATTACATAGATAACAAAAGGTTAGTTAGAGGGCAGTGAGGAAGCCTAGAGGCTGGCAGTAACAGGAAGTCACTCTCAATCTTAGGCTAAAAGGATAAAGGAAGGAGATAGGGTTTACCTAAGTTACAGAGGTCAAAGTTATGGTTTTTCCAGCAGTCATGTATGGATGTGAGAGTTGGACCATAAAGAAAGCTGAGTGCCAAAGAATTGATGCCTTTAAACTGTAGTATTGGAGAAGACTCTTGAGAGTCCCTTGGACTGCAAGGAGATCAAACCAATCAATCCTAAAGGAAATCAGTCCTGAATATTCATTGGAAGGACTGATGCTGAAGCTGAAGCTCCAATACTTTGGCCACCTGATGGGAAGAACTGACTCACTGGAAAAGACCTGGATGCTGGGAAAGATTGAAGGCAGGAGAAGGGGACACCAGAGGATGAGATAGTTGGATGGCATCACTAACTTGATGGACATGAGTCTGAGTTAACTCCGGGAGTTGTTGATGGACAGAGAAGCCTGGCGTGCTGCAGTCCAAGGGTTACAAAGAGTCGGACATGACTGAGTGACTGAACAGACTGAAGTTACTGAGTAGAAGATGGAACCACAAAAGGACTGGCTGCTAGAAGCTTAAGCTAGCTTGGACAAGATATTGTCCAAAGCAGAGGAAGCAGGGACAATTTACGCATGTTCTCAGGGCAAACAGACCTAACAAAACATAAGTTGATAGATGCTTACAATCAGTTTTAAGACCTGTGTTCTTTCCAGGTCACCATGTTAATTCTATGTATTACCAAAATACCTACTTCATGATTTGGGGGAAAGTTTAATTCCTTGGGCCTTTTGTTCCTTGTTTTTTTTTTTTTTTTAATTTATTTATTTTAATTGGAGGCTAATTACTTTACAATATTGTATTGGTTTTGCCATACATCAACATGAATCCACCACGGGTATACACGTGTTCCCAATCCTGAACCCCTCTCCCACCTCCCTCCCCATACCATCCCTCTGGGTCATCCCAGTGCACCAGCCCCAAGCATCCTGTATTCTTTTGAAGAACTTTTTAAAGGGTAATTGGTGATAGAACAGCCATAAAACTCAAATCTCTTGAAATTGTCAGTGTAGGATTTTCCTCAGTATCAGTCTACCTATATGGCCTTAAAAGGACTGATGGTTTATATTTTAATTGAAATCATTTTATTTTCATTACATCAGCTTCTTGTTTGAATAGTACATTGTAACATGGACAGTAGATTTGTACAAAGCTAAAAAAAAATCTCAATTACCTTTAGAGGCTTAAGGATTTAAAACAGCTTATTAATCTTTAAAGACTGATAGATCAAATCATTAAGAGCTATATTCCCAAGAAAAATTCTCAAATCATTGGAATTACATTCACCTGGGACTGAGCCATAAGAACAGGCTGGTGAGATTCTAGCTCATGACGCTGTTAAACACCACAAAAACTTTGGTAGCTGGATAAGCAATCAAAATAGAGCTGTATTCCAGAATCAACAAGTACTAGACTATTTGCTACAAATTATTTCTAAGAATTCTTCTGGACTAGAATTGGCCAGTAAATCTATATGGACAGGCAAAAGCCAGAAAGGAGGAACAGGCCATAGATGGCTTTCTGCCAGCACTAGCTCAAGTGAAACATCTAAACTCTAAGTACTTTGAATACCCATTTATACAAAGATTCAGACCGTGGAGATCTGTTATGATCCTAATTTTGTTCTGAGCTTAGGTTTCTTTACTCAGGACAGATGACCAGAAACAGTTTCTTGATATCAGGCTTGCTAGAAAAGTAACCATGACAAGCAGAATCATGCAAACTAGGTGACAGGAACTGATATTTCAGGAAGAAAAGTTACAGCCACTTGGCTATCAATTCCAACCCAAACTTACAGATCTGTTCCTATTGCAAGCATGCTAGGAAAATTCAAACATTCCAAAGAGCAGACCAGACTAAGACAAGCCTCAGTGTATTTTTCTCTTCTTGTGGAATAGGGCAGAAATTAGGATTTGGAATTTGGAATAATCAGAGGAAGAAAAGAAAACCATACAATATAATTATATTGGTATGTTATTAATGCATTAGTACCCAGAGAAGACAGGCCATTGATGAGATAGGATATAAGATATAAGAATGTATTGGTTCCATTTAAGAATCTATCAGCAATGCATATTTGTCATTGATAAATATCTAATAAAATGTGAAAGTCATCTTGATAACTTACTTCCAATAAAATTTGACTGTGATAACATAATGCCTTATCCTGTAACTCTTATTCTTCTCTGAATGTGCAGTTAGGAAGAACTGACTTAAGACAGTTTGGAGATTTTGACTGTGTAATAGGTAGGAGAGTGGGAAGTGGCTATTTATTCTAGCATCTTTGCATGGATAGAGGTCAAAGACTGTGTTCTTACTTGCGTGTTTAGCTTTCTTTATAGGGCCTGAAGAAGGCCCTATACATTTTCTATTTGTACTGATAAGGAAATCAGACTGAAAGATAATCAAAATCTTGAGGATAAGTTTAATAGCAATGCACTTTATAGTTTTTTTTTTCTTTATAATTCTTTCTCCACTTTTTATCTAATGCCAGATACATAAACTATGGACATTCTATTTGAAACTTAGAGCAAAGGCAGTTAAAGGAACTGTTTTGAAGGACTATTTTCTGATATATACAAAGAGCCACTGATTCATTTAGGCAAGAGATTTTTTATTAATTCCAAGTTCAAATAATTTAATTTCATTTATACTTTTTGTTTTAAACTATGTGTTAGAAAGACTGCTTGTCTGGCAGTGTATGCATTTTTGAAGTCTATGGTCTTTCAAATTTTAGAATTTTTAATATATGTATATTGTACAATTCTCTTTCCAAAATGTCAACACTCAAAATGTCTAGAACAACTGAGGTCTATACAGTCAAAGCTATGGTTTTTCCAGTAGTCATATGTGGATTTGACCATAAAGAAGGCGGAGTGTCAAAGAATTGATGCTTTCCACCTGTGATGCTGGAAAAAATTCTTGAGAGTACCTTGGGCAGCGAAGAGATCAAACCTATCAATCCTAAAGGGAATCAGTCCTGAATATTCATTGGAAGGACTGATGCTGAAGCTGAAGCTCCAATACTTTGGCCACTTAACTCAAAGAGCTAACTCGCTGGAAAAGACTGATGCTGGGAAAGACTGAGCAGGAGATGCAGGTGACAGAGGATGAGATGGTTGGATGGCATCATCGACTCAATGGACATGAGTTTGAGCAAACTCTGGGTGATAGTGAAGGACAGGGAACCCTGGCGTGCTGCAGCCCATGGAGTCGCAAAGAGTCGGACATGACTTACCGGCTGAACAATAACAGATGAACTACATCACTCCATTCATTACCCAGCCCTTTGAGCCTCAGAAATCCCAGGATGATCACTGGTCAACAATAAAGCTTCTTTCTTCTCTTTTAATAACTGCCAACTATTATGTTTATACTTCCAAATGTAAATGATACTTCAGCTATCCATCAGCCGAAAGCCAAATGTGATGCTCATCCAAAAGCAAAAGAGGCAGTTAGCTAGGCAATTGCTTCATTTTCACAAGTTCTACATTAAATTCAAATGCTATTCAAGGTTCACTGCCATTCAGATTAAACTGACATTTAAAAAGAAAATATGAATTCTTTCCTAACCTTTAGAAATAACATAGGATTTAGACATTTCAATATTGTTTCTTTCTCCTTTACTTGTGTTTCTTATTGGTTTATTCAGTGCCCAAACAATTATTTTTTAACCTTTGACAGGAAGTGATGAGCTGGTATAAGAACAACTAGTAGACACTTCAGTACAGCAATAAAGCTCCTAAGAACATTTTCTATCTTTTCACTATAACTTCATTTATGCCAATTTTTGAAAATCAATTAAAATGAAAAATTATTCAAGTTCTTTTTGTTATTTGTTTTGGAGAGTGAAATCCAACATTCTTACACCAAATGGAAATATATTTTGTTTGAATAAAAAAAGAAATATTGCACAAGTTTTTACCATGTCTATTATCAAATTTCTCTCAGTCTTTAACCAAGAATATAGTCAGAGATAATTACTTCTATTCAAAATGTTAAAATTGGTCAGAATGTTTTCTATGCAAAGAGGTAAAACAATAAAATTAATAGTGGAAGTTATTAGCCAAGCATTTCTTCCACAATGAGCATGGAATTACAGAGAGAGTCAGGAGTCAGATTTCATGTGAAGTTCATTCATGGATTATTTATAAATAAGAATGGGACCATTGTAATTTGATGGCAAAGGAAATTTAAAGGAGAAAGAATTATTTGCTCTTTAAGAGATAGAGATAAATAATTGTGCAATGGTAGAACTTCTGAGAAAGACATGATTTTGGTCATTACATATAATGGATGAAGGCATATGATTTAATGCACAATTTAAAAGTGGTGGAGAAGATTGATGTGAAAGTTCTCCAGAGGGTATAAATTAATTTATCTATTTACATATAGACTGATTTCTCTGACCACATGTATAAACAGAAGGTGGACATATTGTCACAATATTAAAGTAGAGAGTACAGGTTCAGGGGACCAAAGTTATAATCCTTATCTATCAATCAGTGACAAAATAGCCAAGAACATACAGTGGAGAAAGGACAGTCTTTTCAATAAATGGTATTAGGAAAATTATTCAACTATATGTAAAGAATAAAACTAGATTACTAATTTATATCATACAAACAAATGAACTCAAAATGAATTGAGGTTCTGAATATAAGATCCAAAATTATACAATCCTAGAAGAATACATAGGAGATAACATCCTGAACACTGGCCTCAATGATTATTTTTTTTTTTTAATTTGACTCCAAAGGCAAGGAAACAAACTCAGAAATAAACAGATTAGACATTATACTAAAAAGCTTCTGCACATGAGAGAAACTATCACCAAAGTGAAAGGGAAGCCTACTGAATGCAAGAGGATATTTGAAAATATCCAATAAAGGGATTATATGTGTGTGTGTGTGTGTAAAATATACAAAATATATAAAGAACTCATACAACCAGTTAAGAAAAAAACTGGTTAAAACTAGGCATAAGATGTGATTAGATAGTTTTGTGGAAGCAGTGACAGCTTTTATTTTCTTGGGCTCCAAAGTCACTGAAACAGTGACTGCAGCCAGGAAATTAAAAGATACTTGGAGGGAAAGCTATGATAAACCTAGATAGCATACTAAAAATAAGAAATATCACTTCACTGACAAGTGCTTATAGAGTCAAAGCTATGGTTTTTCCACTGGTCATGTATGGATGTGAGAGTTGGATCATAGAGAAGGCTGTTCAGTACAGTTCAGTCACTCACTCATGTCTGACTCTTTGTGACCCCATGAACCATACCACGCCAGGCCTCCCTGTCCATCACCAACACCCGGAGCCTTACCAGATGCATGTCCATTGAGTCAGTGATGCCATCCAACCATCTCATCCTCTGTCATCCCCTTCTCCTCCTGCCCTCAATCTTTCCCAGCATCAGGGTCTTTTCAAATGAGTCAGCTCTTTGCATCAGACAGCCAAAATACTGGAGCTTCAGTTGCAACATCAGTCCTTTCAGTGAACACTCAGGACTGATCTCCTTTAGGATGGACTGGTTGGATCTCCTTGCAGTCCAAGGGACTCTCAAGAGTCTTCTCCAACACCACAGTTCAAATGCATCAATTCTTCGGTGCTCAGCTTTCTTTAGTCCAACTCTCACATCCATACATGACTACTGGAAAAACCATAGCCTTGACTAAGACAGACTTCTGTTGGCAAAGTTATGTCTCTGCTTTTTAATATGCTATCTAGGTTGGTCATAACTTTCCTTCCAAGGAGTAAGCATCTTTTAATTTAATGGCTGCAATCACCATCTGCAGTGATTTCGGGACCCAAAAAAGTAAAGTCAGCCACTGTTTCCACTGTTTCCCCATCTATTTGCCATGAACTGACTGATGGGATGGATGCAATGATCTTCGTTTTCTGAATGTTGAGCTTTAAGCCAACTTTTTCACTCTCCACTTTCACTTTCATCAAGAGGCTCTTTAGTTCTTCTTCACTTTCTGCCATAATGGTGGTGTCATCTGCATATGTGAGGTTATTGATATTTCTCTTGGCAATCTTGAGTTCAACTTGTACTTCTTCTAGTCCAGCGTTTCTCATGATGTACTCTGCATGTAAGTTAAATAAGCAGGGTGACAATATACAGACTTGATGTACTCCTTTTCCTATTTGGAACCAGTCTGTTGTTCCATTGTCCAGTTCTAACTGTTGCTTCCTGACCTGCATACAGATGTCTCAAGAGGCAGGTCAGATGGTCTGGTATTCCCATCTCTTTCAGAATTTTCCACAGTTTATGGTGATTCACACAGTCAAAGGCTTTGGCATAGTCAATAAAGCAGAAATAGATGTTTTTCTGGAACTTTCTTGCTTTTTCGATGATCCAAAGAAGGCTGAGGGCCAAAGAATTGATGCTTTTGAATTGTGTTGCTGGAGAAGCTATTATAAGTAATATTGATGTGGTTGATTGTGTAAAAAATATTTAGTTGATGCTTGAGAGTCCAAGATGCAAGAGACTCTTGAGAGAACCGATGCTGAAGTTGAAGCTCCTATACTTTGGCCGCCTGATGTGATGAGCCATCTCATTGAAAAAGTCCCTGACACTGGGAAGACTGAAGGCCGAAGCAGGAGTGGGTGGCAGAGGATGAAATGGTTAGATAGCATCACTGACTCAATGGACATGAATTTGAGCAAACTCCAAGAGATAGTTTGGAGGGGATACCTTGCCAGGGGAGCCTGGAAAGCTTTAGTCCATGGAGTTGCATAGAGTTGGACAGGACTTAGTGAGTGAAGAATAACACATATGAAATTTATATAATAAAAAAGTATTTATGAGACAAATTTTGGCTTAGTTCAGTTCCCATATTTGAGTAACTATTAACATATTACCTTATACTTTGAAGATATATATATATATATTTTAAAATTTATTTATTTTTTATTTTACTTTACAATTCTGTATTGGTTTTGCCATACATTGACATGAATCCACCATGGGTGTACATGCATTCCAAATGCATGAAAATTTTAAGATTCTCAGAATTCTGGATTCACCAAGTATCATAATCTCAAGATTAGAAGAACTGAAATAAATCATTAAATATTTCTATTATTCTGAAGTTGTAAATTATAATGGTTGTGTTTAAGGTTTATTTTATTGTTCTGTAGTCATAGAACAATTTTAAACACTCTTGTTAAAAATTCAGTATCTATGAAACTCTTTACCATGATCAGAGATGTATAAAAATAACATTATACAGTATGTACAATTTGCTGTTATTTACTATATATCATAGTTTCTTTACAATACAATTCCTTGTAACAAAATATATTAACTATATACTATGTAATCAATATTTCAAATGATTTTAGATTAGAAAATATTATTATAAAGATATAAATTTTAATATCCAATAAGCATAAGTAATGTAAAAATCTGAAATAGCATCAATTACTCTTCCCAATTCTATTTGTATAAATTTAAATGAAATAATTTTAAAAGAAATATGAATAAATATAATTTAATAAAATTTAATAATGACAATAATAAATGTAATTAAATCATGGCTTGAATATTCACTGTGTGTTTGTAGCCTTGGGCAATTAACTTCTCTGCCCCTTAATTCTCTCATACATAATATGAAGATAGTTTTAATAATTCTCTAACAGGGTTACTATGAAAATCAAATGAAATACTATGGAGAAGTATTTAGAAAGAGGCCTAATGTATAATAAATAATAAACAATGGCTACTGTGACTATAATGATATTAAGTTAAATTTAAACTCTTCTATGTTCTTTTTTCCAATTTAATTCTCATATTTATTCCCAGTGCAACCATTATCATAACTTTGGTGAAAGCATTTTTAGACCACTCTATATTATCTACACTACATATTTATATGATTGTGAACATGATGCTAAAGTTGAAACTCCAATACTTTGGCCACCTCATTTGAAGAGTTAACTCATTGGAAAAGACTCTGATGCTGGGAGGGATTGGGGGCAGGAGGAGTAGGGGACGACAGAGGATGAGTTGCCTGGATGGCATCACCGACTCGATGGACATCAGTTTGAGTGAACTCTGGGAGTTGGTGATGGACAGCGAGGCCTGGCGTGCTGTGATTCATAGGATCGCAAAGAGTCGGACATGACTGAGCGACTGAACTGAACTGAACTGAACATGATATGGCATAACAATCAAGGCATCATCCTATGTGTGTATTAACTGTCTATATTTTCTCCTCATATAGTTTGACTATAATTATTACACGTTAATTTATTTCTATCTTGATTTCTTCCTATCAAATGTGGACATTTTTGTAGGCTGTAAACAATCACATTTTCCATGTTTAATAAGAATATTTTTTCTAAACTGTCATGGTCCTTGTTTTGCTTTGGTTTATTGGTTTTTATCTAAAGAGGTTTTTTAATGTTATGTGTTATAATCTTTCTCTTTGAGATTTTTTTCTTTTGTGTTAAATATTTTTATTTCTTTGTAACTTTGATAAATATCCCACTTTATATTTTATTAATGTTTTAATATTAATTTTAACTCTCCTTTATATTATATGGGTTTTGGCATAAAATGAGTGAAATGTCTTTTTTTGTTTACCATATTTTCATCTAGTTATTAATTTTGTTACTCTATACTTATAGTCAACTCAAATTTCAATGACCCTTCCTGATTTTCCAGAAACTAGGTTGCATTTTCATCCACATATTATAAATTTAATTAATAGACAATTCCTTTGTGATTATAATTCCAGAGTAAAATGTGAATTGCATATGTGTTTTGTGATTTGTTTACATTTGAGTAGATCTTAGGGATGAAGTTTGCACTTGTAGCTTTCAGCCTTTTCTTCCCCTACTAAAAAAAAAAAAAAAAAATGTAATGGTCTAGAAAGCTTTTTCAAAAGTACAAATATGCCAGAATGCATGATCCTTATTGGTCTAATGTTTTCTAATCAAAGTTGGTTTAAGAAGATAATACTAGATAAGTAACTTCCAGAATTCCCTTCACCTTTGAAATTCCAATAACAACAAAAATTACCCCAAATAGTCTTGCTCTCTTGGGATGCAATCATTACTGTCATAGATGATTTAGAAGCTGTATTATTCAGGATTTTATCCAATTAAAAAAGCTTATGTAAGTGTAAAATTAACCCACACTCTCATTGTCCCCTTCTAGTCTTTAAATGAAGAGAGATATCAAAACCTAGAAATTACAGAACAAATCGATATCTTTAAAGAAAACATTAAACTATCAATTCTCTGAAGCCTCCTATTTTATAGTAAATGCTGCCTAGAAAAATTCATTTATATATATTAGGAGTATAAGACAAACCTCCTGCAAAAAAGAGAACAACCAGACACAATATATTTGACAGTTCTTTCAGAGAGAAATGATTAAATAAGTTATAAAAACCTACAAAAAGCTGCTCGTTTTGATGGTTTAACAGGCATTGGAGTCTGTTCTCATTTTCTTTATAGCTCAAATCATGCCTACTGCTCACATCCAAAAGAGCTTAATTATCAGGAATAATCTAGGGCTTCAGTTCTTTCAAAACAAGGAGTGCTAAAAAAGGTTTGTGTCACTTATTGATACCATTTCATTCGGTCACTTTATTGACACCTTTAACTCTGTGTTCTGAGCCACACTTAGTTTGCCTTTTCAGTGTGACTGTATAATATGCCATTGTGGTTAACACAATTTCTGCCATAAGCCAAGGGATCCACTTTATAATGGATTCACTTTTGGATGATTGAAGAAAACTTTACATTATTGACAAAGTGGTAACATAGAGAAGCACCAGCTACAGTTATTAACTTCCATGTTTTGGGGAAAATGCTACCTGCTATTGTCACACAAATGAATGAATCATGCCTTGTCATTGAGGAAAGCTGAGGATAGATGGAAAGACAGAGTAAATGAATAGGTGAGAGTATAATTTATGTTTTAATATACAGGTGCACAGATTGACATAAACTTATAGGAAGACATTTCGACTTTACATGGGAATTTTAAGATTTCATGAAAAAATAGCTGATAACTGAAAGAAGAGTGAGAATTTCACTGAGGAAGAAAAATAACCATAGGTTAGTAAGAGGTCTGTGAGAAAAAAAAAAAGCCTGGAGACTTGCATGTTTATAAAATTTGGGGTTCTCAATTGTAATTCAGTGTGATTAATGAAGCCAGGAAAGGATATAGATGAAACCAAGATATTAGTTTGGGGATGGATTATGAAGAGCTATGCATGCATGCATATATGTAATGAATAGGAATAGGAGGTAGCAGATTATCAAAGCTTTTGTCTAGACATTATTTTTTTAATTAGTTTCAGATACACAATGTTAAAATGTGAAGCGTAAAGAGGGAAAAAAATGAAACAGGGTAATAAGTGAAAGTTGTTTTAGTCATCTAACTGGGAAAAGATGCTGGCCTGAATCCTAGCATTGAGAATAGAAGACCATATTTTTAAGAAAGTATTCAGGAAATTAATCTTCTGGGTTTACACTGATTTATTGTGAGAAAGATGGAGAGATCTATTTGGGGCTAGGAATAATGGCACAGGGAAAACCAAAAGAGAAATAGAAGGTAGTTCAGTTGCAGAAGGATGGAATTTGCAATTCTATATGAACATCTATAGAAAAAATATATTCTAGGCACAGTTAGAATTCTGGAGGTGGAACTCCAGAGATCGCTAGAACCTAGAGTCACTGATTTTACTGTTACCAGTGAAGGGAATGGGGGTCCTCAGGGAGAGCAGAAAGTGAGAACATCATCAGTATGACTTTCTCAGAAAGCCCAGGTTTGAGTGCTAGGTTCTGCTATTAATTAGCTCTGCGATCTTGGCCTTATATTTTTCACAGACAGAGTCAACCACAGTCACATTCATGATAACTGTTACTTAAATGATCCAGTGAAATGTGAATGTGTTTTGGAAAAGCTTTGAAAGACCTTCTACACTTTTGATCATAAAATATTTTCAATAGCACCTACAGATTAAGATGTTCACTGTAGCACTTCAATGAAAAACTGAAAATGGCCTAAATAACTGTATCTAGTGATAACTTACATTAAAAAAAAAAAACCTCTTCAATTTACATGAAATCATTATTATGTTACCAGTGATCTAGGATGCTACAGAGATGGTAAAATCACAGTAATGGTTCATACTGTTGCATCAAGTGAAAAAAAACTATAAAATTGTATATATAGTATATCCAGTATTACATAAAAATTTATACAGAGAAGAAAAAATATCTATAAAATCTTAGCAATAGTTGCTTTTAGAAGATGGTACCATGGCTGATGTCTTTCCATTTTAATGTTATAATTAATGGTTCAGTTCAGTTCAGTCGCTCAGTCGTGTCTGACTCTTTGCAACCCCATGAATCACAGCACGCCAGGCCTCCCTGTCTATCACCAACTCCCAGAGTTCACTCAGACTCACGTCCATCGAATCAGTGATGCCATCCAGCCATCTCATCTTCTGTCGTCCCCTTCTCCTCCTGCCCCCAATCCCTCCAAGCATCAGAGTCTTTTCCAATGAGTCAACTCTTCACATGAGGTGGCTAAAGTATTGGAGTTTCAGCTTTAGCATCAGTCCTTCCAAAGAAATCCCAGGGCTGATCTCCTTCAGAATGGACTGGTTGGGTCTCCTTGCAGTCCAAGGGATTCTCAAGAGTCTTCTCCAACATCACAGTTCAAAAGCATCAATTCTTCGGCGCTCAGGCTTCTTTACAGTCCAACTTTCACATCCATACATGACCACAGGAAAAACCATAGACTTGACTAGATGGACCTTAGTCAGCAAAGTAATGTCTCTGCTTTTCAATATGCTATTTAGGTTGGTCATAACTTTTCTTCCAAGGAGTAAGCGTCTTTGGTTGCAATCACCATCTGCAGTGATTTTGGAGCCCCGAAAAATAAAGTCTGACACTGTTTCCACTGTTTCCCCATCTATTTGCCATGAACTGATGGGACCGGATGCCACAATTTTAGTTTTCTGAATGTTGAGCTTTAAGCCAACTTTTTCACTCTCCACTTTCACTTTCATCAAGAGGCTTTTTAGCTCCTCTTTACTTTCTGCCATAAGGGTGGTGTCATCTGCATATCTGAGGTTATTGATATTTCTCCCAGCAATCTTGATTCCAGCTTGTGTTTCTTCCAGCCCAGCGTTTCTCATGATGTACTCTGCATAGAAGTTAAATAAGCAGGGTGACAATATACAGCCTTGACATACTCCTTTTCCTATTTGGAACCAGTCTGTTGTTCCATGTCCAGTTCTAACTGTTGCTTCCTGACCTGAATACAGATTTCTCGGGGAGAACTTAAATGTTTCTTGAGCAATTAATTCACTTGTGAAGTAAATCTACTTTTATCATGTAAAGTTTTTTTTTTTTTAAATTTGGTAGCATTTATAATCTGAACTCTGAAAAATAATTTAAAATGATAATACTGGCCTAATTATGTATGTGTATATACACACAGACACACACACACACATACACATCAATTACACATCAATTACACATCAATTACACATCAATACATACACATCAATTACAGAGAGATAATTTGAAGCTCTAATAAAGGA
Organism: Oryx dammah; assembly: GCF_014754425.2. NCBI lineage: Eukaryota > Metazoa > Chordata > Mammalia > Artiodactyla > Bovidae > Oryx > Oryx dammah. The sequence goes on along the minus strand of NW_024070198.1, from coordinate 25,671,885 downwards.
CATTATACCTTTCACAGATGTCATGGCAGAGCTGAACTATAATCCCAGAAGTTCTGGACTCTAGTTGCAGAACTAAAGGCAGTTAGGTGAAAAACTCCTAAATAAGTCTCTCTGAACTGCAGCCAGTTGTGGGGTAGACAGGACAATTGCAATTGCAGACTGTCCTAAAAGGTATGGATCAAGATTTGATTTCCACATAAAAGTTGTAGAGCTGGGCAGCAGATCAGAGGGAAGAAAAAAGACACCCATGTAGACAGGTTTTTCAAGGTGGCGTCTTTTTCTCTATCTTACCAAAATACACACTGATGTACAGTTCTGGTTCTGAAGGGTCAATTCCAATTAGGAGTTTTCTCAAAGGGATTTGAATAGCTCAAGATATAATACTATTTTGCTGTCAGAAGGCCTGGCTCTGGTACTTAATATTCTGTGTGGACTTAGAGAAATTATTCAACCTGCTCTGCTTCAGTTTTATTATTTTATCTTTAAAGTGATAACAATAATACCTACTTTGTTGAGATTTCAAAGATCATGTTTTTACCTGTGGCGGATTCATGTTGATGTATGGCAAAACCAACACAATATTGTAAAGTAATTAACCTCCAATTAAAATAAATAAATTTATATTAAAAAAAAACAAAAATAAAACCCCAAATAAAAGGGGTTATTGAAGGCAAAGAGGAGGGAATAATAGTAACAAAAATAGTAAAGATGACAAAAGTGATGATAACAAGAGTGATGGGGAAGATGAGGAGGATAATAACGTGATGATGAGAATGACTGGTGACGATGATGACAATAAGGAAAAGGATAAAGAGTCTTTTCTCTTAAATTTAACTTAAGAGAAAACTTTTCTCTTAAATTAAAACATCGTCAACTTTTCTCTTTAATTTGTAAAAGAGTTCTCAGTGATAACTCTGTCTTACTTATATCTTACTTATGTGTATCGATGGCTTTCCTGGCTGCCTGACAGTAAACTTCAAGAGTACAAGGTCTTTTCTTAGATATTCATTCTGTGCTTACTGACAAATGAATGGACTGAATTAACTCACAACTGCTTGTATGTATTACAGCAGATAAGAAAGCAAGCCACTTTCTCCAAGAGTCCATTTCACTTTCTCCTGCAGGGGACAGATGGGGAAAACAATGCATTTAATTTAGCTGGCTGCTTCTGATTCCTTTTTTTTCTTGAGGAAAAAATGGTTTTCTTTTATAATTCTGTGATAGATTCAATCTGGTGTTCTTTTTAAGGATTTTTAAACTTGGATTTTGGTATACTAGAATTTCCCTCCAGACATTTTAAGAAGGCTGACTGATAAGGTTTGGGAAGACCTATCATTCTGAATACTGACAAAAAGAAAATGATTTTTAGTAAATGTGATGGGTGGTGATCAAAGGATTAATTTTCAAGAATGTATTTGAGGGACTCTTGGCAACATGCATGATGTACATTACTACAGCCGTGGTGCCAGGAGTGTGTCTGCAGAACTTACAATAAGGATGCCTGTCCTCACGTTCAGGTATATGTAATAGAAATCATAAAAGTTTCATCTTTAATTATGTAATTATTCATAGCTGTAGCTTCAGAGACACTGGTATTCAGTAAAGCAAAATATACTGAAAGAATTACAGTTCTGTTCTCCCGCTATAATAACACGAATGTGTAAAAACAAAAAGGCACCTGTTTTGCAGGTTTTCTGCATTGGTACCCCAGAGGGACCTGGGTTTACTGCTGTGTAACCAGTCCACGCCTGGGTATGATGCTTCAGAGCAGTACATTTACTACGGTAGCTCTTGGTTTATGACTTAAATCACACCATTAAACAGCAGATTGAATAACGGAATACCAGTTCTCAAATCTTATACTTAAACAGCTATACATGACAACTTTAGAGGAGGCAAAACTTCAATATCATTTTATCAAAGAAACAGCATTTTTCTCTAACGTTGTGTTCAACAGAATGAAACAGTGATAGCAAGTGCCACTTTACAGGTGGAAAGAAAAATGAGGTAATGACTACAAACTGTTTTCATAATTTATGGGGAATCGTGAAGATCAATTCTCAGTTCCCATGATTCAGAGTAATTTAAAATTTTGATCCATTATTTCAGAATTATATGGATGTATTGCCTCTTATTTTAGTCATTTATTCAGTCAAACAAGTAATTATTGAGATCGTGCCATATGTAAATTACTTAGCCTTCTAGGGGAGTTGGATATTTATGTTCTAATTGATGATCTAATTTACAAACCTTATTATTGTTTAACATTTAAATGTTATTGTTAAAATAATGTTTTCTGTAAAAAAATGAGTAGTACATCATTATAAAATTAAAAATAGCAGCTCTTTCCTTATCTCTATTCCCATAAGTAATTTTTTAAATGTTTATATAATGGTCTTTATCCTAATGGTTTCATGTGATACATACGATTTTGCACATTGCTTTTCTTCTCTTAATAGTAAATGATGAATATAGATGGAATTCTCTTGCTATTTTTAATGACTGACTAGTGTTTCTTTTTATAATAACCACATGAATTTTACAAGACCCTTATTGATGGTTTTTTTTTTCTTTTACACATTTTAATGTCTCTAGATTTAATCTCCGTTCACCCCCTAGTTCAGGCCAGCATTATTTCAAGAGCAGATTACCTCAAGTATGTATGGACTAGAATTTTTCCTGCTGATCTACTGACCTCTGAAATCTCGCCTGCTTATAGCTAGCAAGGGCATTGTATAGCATCCAGGCTAATCAAGGACCCCTCAGTCATCACTAATGGAAGTGCACACCCATAGTGAAGGATTCAGGGCCTTCCAAACTCACACCACTTAATGCAAAAACAAACAAGCAAACAAATGATCCAATTAAAAACGGGCAGAGGATCTGAATATGTGTTATTCCAAAGAAGATATATAAATGACCAACAAGTGCAATTAATCTGACAAAGGAGGCAGAACTATGAAATGGAGGAAAGACAGTCACTTTAATAAATGGTGCTGAGCAAATTGGACAGCTATATGTAAAAAAATTAAATTAGAATGTTCTTTAACATCATACACAAATGTAAAATCAAAATGGATTAAAGACCTAAGTATATGACCAGATACTATAAAACTTTTAGTGGAAAACACAGACAGAATATTCTTTGTCATAAATCGTAATAATATCTTTTCTGACTTATCTCCCAGAGTAATGGATATAAAAACAAACAAAAAAAAAGGGATCTAATTAAACTCAGAAGCTTTAGGACAGCAAAGTAAATAATAAACAAAATGAAAGGACAACATATAGAATGAGAAAAAGTGTTTGCAAATGATGCAACTGACAGAGGATTAGTCTAAAAAATATACAAGGAGCTCATGCAGCTCAATATCAAAAAAACCAAACAACCCAATCAAACATGGGCAGAAGACCTAAAGAGACATTTCTCCAAGGAGACAAACTAACAAGAGTCACCTGAAAAGATGCTCAACATCCCTCATCATGAGAGAAATGCAAATCAAAACCACAATGAGGTATCACCTCACACCAATAAGAATGGCAATCTTCAAAAATTTTGCAAAAAATAAATGCTAGAGAGGGTATGAAGAAAAGAGAATCCTCCTAAGTTGTTGGTGGGAATGTAAATTGGTACAATTACTATGGAGATCAGAATGAAGTTTCCGCAAAAAAAAAAAAAAATAATAATAATAACTAAAAGTAGAACTACCGTATGATCCAGCAATCATACTCATGGACATATATCTTGAGAAAAACATAGTTTGAAAGGGTACATGCACCCCAGTGTTCACTGCAGCACTATCTACAATAGCCAAGACATGGAACTAACCTAAACGTCCATTGACAGATGAATAAAAAATGTAGTACATATATACAACGGAGTATTATCAACCAATGAAAAGAATGAAACAATGCTATTTGCAACAACACAGATGGACCTGGAGATTATCATAGTAAGTGAAGTAAGTCAGACAGAGACAAATAGTATGATATCACTTACACATGGAATGTACAAAAATAATACAAATAAATTTATTTACAAACAGACTTACAGACTTAGAATACAAACTTACAGTTACCAAAGTAGGGAGTATGCAGGCTGGCGGGTGGTGATAAGTTGGGAGTTTGGGACTGAAATGTACACACTGCTATATTTAAAATAAAATGCTTTTCCATGAAAAAAAAAAAAAAGGTGCTCAACAATACTGGTTATTAGGGAAATGCAAATGAAAACACGAGATATCACCCCACACTTCTTCAGTTCAGTTCAGTTCAGTCTCTCAGTCTTGTCCAACTCTTTGTGACCCCATGAATCGCAGCACGCCAGGCCTCCCTGTCCATCACCATCTCCCGGAGTTCACTCAGACTCATGTCCATCGAGTCCATGATGCCATCCAGCCATCTCATCCTTGGTCGTCCCCTTCTCCTCCTGCCCCCAATCCCTCCCAGCATCAGAGTCTTTTCCAATGAGTCAACTCTTCGCATGAGGTGGCCAAAGTACTGGAGTTTCAGCTTTAGCATCATTCCTTCCAAAGAAATCCCAGGGCTGATCGCCTTTAGAATGGCCACACTTCTTAGAATCAAAAAAATGGGCAGAAGACCTAAACAAACGTTTCTCAAAATGACTTGAAATAATAAGTGTTGGCAAGGATGTGGAGAAGAGGGAATATTTCTGCACTGTTGGTGGGAATGTAAACTGGTACACCGACTATGGAAAACACTATGGAGGTTCCTAAAAAATTTCAACAATAGTGGTACAATATGGTCCAGTAGTTCACTTCTGTATATTTATATAAAGGGAATGAAATCACTATCCCAAGAAGCTATCTGCACCCCATGTTTATTGCAGTATTATTCACTATAGAGAAGACATAGAACCAAAGTGTTCAATGAGAGATGAATGGTTAAAGAAAACGTGAATGTACATAAATATTACTCAGCCAAGAAAAAAAAAAAAAGCAATAAATACTAACACTTGCAAGAACATCGGTAGGTCTTGAAGACATTATGCAAGGTGAAATTAGCCAGAAAGAAAAAGATAAGCACCGTAAGATCTCATATGTGGACTCTAAACAAATCAGCAAACTTTTAGAGAAGAGACTTGTAGTTTCCAGAAGCAGGGGCAGGAAATGGGCAAAATGTGCAAAAGTACTCAAAAGTTACAAACGTCTAGTTTTAAGATAAGTAAGTCCTTAAAAAAAGATTCAGTGCTTTCTGAAAACTATCAGTTTGAGGTCTCATCATTCACCATCATAAGAACTTTCTACATTTTGTTCAAAGTAAATTCTATCCCCACCTTTAAAAACATTTTAATTTTTCTTCCCGAATTATTTTCTTTATCTTGAATATTCCCTTCAGTCTCTGAAATGTTTGCTCTTGTTGCTGTTTAGTCTCTCAGTCGTGTCTAGCTCTTTGTGACCCCATGAACTGCAGCACGCCAGGCTTCCCTGTCCTTCACCATCTCCTGGTTACTGTCTTTCAAACTAAAGTTCTAATTATAGACCCTCTGGAAGTCCTTCTTCCTTTAGCTCACATTTTGTACCAACATAGCAAGAACTTTATCTTTCTGGGCTATCTAGAAAACCATTTGGTATCATGTAGCCTCTGTCGACTGCCTAGGAACACAAAATTTAGCACAGGAGGGCAGCGATGTCACATATAACTATAACACAACACTCGGAATGTCGTATGTGCTTCACAAATCTCCCATCAATGTTTTGTGCCACTTCCTCCCTATCTTGTGCTTGGGCATGTAAGTACTAAACATTATGGGGATAATAATTAAATTTTATTGAATATGTATTATACATACTTGACATCACATCCAATATGTTAAGCAACCATCTATTTAACCCTTCCAACACTCCCACATGTTAGAAGATATCACTGTTCTTATCCTACAAATGAGATCACGGCCTGAGAAGGTTCAGCTGTAATGTATAAGCGACTACTTAGTAAAATCAGAATTTGAACTCAGGTTTTTCAGAATTTCTAAATTTTATTATAATTCATTCCTTAAAATCTGTAAATTGAATCTCAAAAGCAGAATTAAATTGGTAGTTTTAAAACTAAGGTTTCTGACAGAAAATATATGGAAATTCCTTTGAAGTCAAGCAGATGGAAAATATTATCCTTTACAGACTGATTATTAACCAATGACAACATGCCTTTGCTTAATAGCTAATTAAAAGAATCACATCTTTAAAAGATCAGGTAAATTGCCCACTAATTTGATTAAAATGCATTTTCTTCTAGGCTTCATAGATCTAGACAGCTTGTCATTTTCTTCCTGTTGCCCCATTCATTCTAGGTCTAAGAGCATCGCTCTTCATTGAAGGATATTGACCACAAATGAGTAATTCATCTTTGTTCAAAGCAAATTATGTTTCATGTCCTTCTGGAAAATTTAATCATTAGGGCAAATTCTGCCTGTATTTACTCTTTCTGAGGAAACCTTACATTTGTCAAAATGAATGACCAATTTCAATGAAATATTTACTTCAATATGGATTATAGTAGCTTCCTCATTTATCTCTCTGCCAGCAGTTTCATCATCAGTATTACCTGTCTGTGGTTGTTGTAACAAATTACCACAAACTAGGGATTAAAAAAACACAAACATTTCCTTACAGTTCTTTAGGTTAAAGTCCACCCTGGGTCTCACTGAGCTTAATTCAAGGTTTCAAAAGGCTGCTTCCTTTCTGGGGCCTCTAGGAAAGAGATTTTATCCTTACCATTTCAACAGTCTAGAGGGTATGTACATTCCTTTGCTCATGGCTCTCTGGTTCCTTCTTTAACTCCAGCAACAATAAGCTGAATTATTTTCACATCATGTCACTTTTATGTCCTCTTTTTCAACCTGGATAGTCCAGAATAATTCCCCCAATACAAAGTCCTTAATATAAGAATAGCTGCAAAGTTGCTTTTGCCATGTAAGGTAACATAGTCACAGGTTCAGGGGACTAGGATGTGGACATCTTTGCCCATTATTCTGTCTACCATACTACCCTTTGGGCTTCCCTGTGGCTCAGATAGTAAAGAATCCACCCGCAATACAGGAGACCCATGTTCTACCCGTGCACGCTGTTGCTTCAGTCATGTCAGACTCTTTGAGATCCTGTGGACTGTAGCCCACCAGGCCCCTCTACCCAAGGGATTCTCCAGGCAAGAAAACTGGAGTAGGCTTCCATGCTCTTCTCAAGGGAATCCTTCCAACCCAGGGATAGAACCGAAATCTCTTACTCACATGCCTTGCATTGGCTTTTGGGTTCTTTACCACTAGTACCACTTGGGAAGCCCATGTTTATCAGAGTAAACTTTCTCAAATGCATATATGAATAGTCACATCCCTGAGCAAACTTCTTTAATAGCTCATCTTTCTATGAATGACAAACAAGGCACTTCAAAATTTGGCTTTTGCTTACTTGGTCATTCGCATACTTCAACAATCTTAGTAAACTTTCACTTTCACTTTTAGTCTCTTCTACCTTTATAAGCTGCTTCCTTTACCAAGCATTCCCTCCTCTTTTGAACACCACAGAAATCCCTATGCTTTCTTCAGTTCTTAGCCCAAGGCTTACCTTTTGTGTAAGTCTTTCTCTGACTCTTCCCAGAGATTACCCAGGAGCACCAAAATGATGTTTTTCCTGCTGTACAGGTGTTAAAAAACACTGATGGCTGAGTTGCAGCTGGCTCGGGCAGAATATATTCAAAGACCTATAGGGAAGACATAATTTCATTCAGTGCCTAATACTTACATTTCCAGGTAATTTCTTTACAGCATTGCTTTAATTTGAGGAGTCCTAGTTATTCCTCTGTGCCTCATTGCTATGGTCCCCACTTACAGCCTCCTCTTCCCCTTCATTTATGGTGTTAGAAAGTTTAGGCCAATTCTGTATTGGTTTTGGCATAGTAAAGTAAAAATTAAAAATAAATAAATAAATTAAAAAAAAAATAAAAACTTAAAAAAAAATAAAAATAAAAAAAATAAAGTAAAAAAAAAAAAAAAAAAAGAAAGTTTAGGCCAAGTGAATGTTTCTTATCCTTTCCCAGCAGATCTTTCAGCCCCATGGGTAAGTAAGTTGCTTCCACATGTGTAAACTACATTTCCAGTGGCCTCAGTATTGCTTAATGGGGTTGCAGGACCAGCTATTTCATGAGGGTGCCAAGCTCATTAGGGAAGGAGAGTTGTTCCTTCTGTGGTTTTGATGGTCAAAATTTATAGAGTCTACTTTGCAGGTCACAGATCCATCATCTCATGTACACGCCATCCTCTCTCCCAGAGTTTTATTATCCTCCAGGGCATTTTGCTGATAACTTCAGTCTTACAAAGTATACCTGTCACATCAAGCCTGGAGGCTCAAGTGTAAGTTCCAAGCCATATAAAATGTGAGATTTATCAGGAGACTCCTTTTTCTATTCTTACTGTATGATCACCATCAATAAATTTTCATGTGGAAAAGAAAGCAATTAATGGTATAGTTTTCAATGCTAAGCAAGAAAAAAAATCAAATAACAGACATACTTATGGATATCAACAAATACCAGAGAAACCAGAGACCAAAAGGAACATCCTTTCAGAAAATTTCTATCAGCACAGCTTTATTTATCTTGAAGAGTTAGTAACACAAAAATGCATTTGTTTTGCTGTGCTCAAACATATTGAAGATGTATCATTATATAAATTAGCCAGAAGTTATTGAATATGTCAGATTTCATGAAAACACATTAATAGGTTAGTCAGTTCAGTCACTCAGTTGTGTCAGACACTTTGTAACCCCGTAGACTGCAGCATGTCAGGCTTCCCTGTCCATCACCAACTCCTGGAGCTTACTCAAACTCATAGCCATCAAATCAGTGATGCCATCCAACCATCTCATACTCTGGTGTCCCCTTCTCCTCTCACCTTCAATCTTTCCTAGCATCAGGATATTTTCCAATGAGTCAGTTCTTCATATCAGGTGGCCAAGTATTGGAGTTTCAGCTTCAGCATCAGTCCTTCCAATGAATATTCAGAACTGATTTCCTTTAGGATAAACTGATTGGATCTCCTTGCAGTCCAAGGGATTCTCAAGAGTCTTCTCCAACACTACAGCTCAAAAGCATCAATTGTTCAGCATTCAGCTTTCTTTATAGTCCAAATCATACATCCATACATGACTACTGAAAAAACCATAGCTTTGATGAGACATATCTTTGTTGGCAAAGTGAGGTCTCTGCTTTTGAATATGCTGTCTAGGTTGGTCTTAGCTTTTCTTCCAAGGAGCAAGCATCTTTTAATTTCATGGCTGCAGTCACCATCTGCAGGGATTTTGGAGCCCAAGAAAATAAAGTCTTTCGCTGTTTCCATTTTTTCCTCATCTATTTGCCATGAAATGATGGGACTGGATGTCATAATCTTAGTTTTGTGAATTTTAACTATTAAGCCAACTTTTTCACTATCATCTTTCACTTTCATCAAGAGGCTCTTTAGTTCTTCTTTGCTTTCTGCCATAATGGTGGTATCGTATGCATATCTGAGGTATCAGTGAACTAAAATGGACTGGATTGGGTGAATTTAACTCAGGTAACTATTATATCTACTACTGTGGCCAAGAAACCTTTAGAAGAAATGGAGTATCCCTCATAGTCAACAAAGAGTCCAAAATGCAGTACTTGGATACATTCTCAAAAAATGACAGAATTATCTCTGTTCATTTCCAAGGCAAACTATTCAATATCACAGTAATCCAAGTCTATGTCCTAGTGAGTAATGCTGAAAAAGCTGAAGTTGAATGGTTCTATGAAGACCCTCAAGACCTTGTATAACTAACACCCAAAAAAGATGTCCTTTACATTATAGGGAACTGGAATGCAATAGTAGGAAGTCAAGAGATACCTGGAGTAACAGGCAAATTTGGCCTTGGAGTTCAGAATGAAGCAGGACAAAGATTAATAGAGTTTTGCCAAGATAACTCACTGGTCACAGCAAATACCTTCTTCTAACAACACAAGAGAAGACTCTACACATGGACATAACCAGATGGTCAATATCGAAATCAGATTGATTATATTCTTTGCAGCCAAAGATGGAGAAGCTCTATACAGTCAGCAAAAACAAGAACTGACTGTGGCTCAGATCATGAATTCCTGACTGCCAAATTCAGATTTAAACTGAAGAAAGTAGGGAAAACCACAAGATGATTTAGGTATGACCTAAACTCAAATCCCTTACAATTATACAGTGGAAGTGACAAACAGATTGAAGGGATAGACAGATCTGATAGACAGCTCTGTCTGATAGACAGATAGATAGACTGAAGAACTATGGACAGAAGTTCCTGACATTGTACTAGAGGCAGTGATCAAGACCATCCCCAAAGAAAAGAAATGCAAAAAGGCAAAATGGTTGTCTGAGGAGGCCTTACAAATAGCTGAGAACAGAAGCTAAAGGAGAAAATGCAAGATATACCCATTTGAATGCAGAGTTTCAAAGAATAGCAAGGAGAGATAAGAAAGCTTTCCTCAGTGATCAATGTGAAGAAATAGAGGAAAACAATAGAATGGAAAAGACTAGATATCTCTTCAAGAAAATTAGAGATACTAGAGGAATATTTCATGCAAAGATGGGCACAATAAAGGACAGAAATATTATGGACCAAACAGAAGCTAAAGAAGGGGAGGCAAAAATACACAGAAGAACTATACAAGAATATCTTCTAGATTCCCATAACCATGATAGTGTATCACTTATCTAGAGCCAGACATCCTGGAATGTGAAGTTAAGTGGGCCTTAGGAAGCATCACTACGAACAAAGCTAGTGGAGGTGATGGAATTCCAGTGGAGCTATTTCAAATCCTAAAAGATGATGCTATGAAAGTGCTGCACCCAATATGTCAGCAAGTTTGGAAAACTGCAGTGGCCACAAGACTGGAAAAGGTCAGTTTTCATTCCAAACAATCCCAAGGAAAGGCAAGGCCAAAGAATGTTTAAACTACCACAGGATTGCACTCATCTCACATGCTAGCAAAGTAATGCTCAAAATTCTCCAAGCCAGGCTTCAACATTATGTGAACTCTGAACTTCCAGATGTGCAGGCTGGAAGTTAGAAAAGGCAGAGGAACCAGAGGTCAAATTGCCAACATCCGTTGGATCATAGAAAAAGCAAGAGAATTTCAGAAAAAAACATCTACTTCTGCTCTATTGACTACACCAAAGGCTTTGACAGTGTGGACCACAACAAACTGTGGAAAATTCTTCAAGAAACAGGAATACCAGACCACCTTACCTGCCACTTGAGAAATCTGTATGCAGGTCAAGAAGCAACAGTTAGAACTGGACATGGGACAACAGACTGGTTCCAAATTGGGAAAGAAATACGTCAAGGCTGTATTTTGTCACCTGGGTCATATAACTTATATTCTGAGTACATCCTATGAATGCTGGGCTAGATGAAACACAAGCTGGAATCAAAATTGCTGGGAGAAATATCAATAACCTCAGATATGCAGATGACACCACCCTTATGGCAGAAAGTGAACAGGAACTAAAAGGCTCTTGATGAAAGTGAAAGAGGAAAAAAAAAAGAAAGTGAAAGAGGAGAGTGAAAAAGTTGGCTTAGAGCTCAACATTCAGAAAACTAAGATCATGGCATCCGGTACTATCACTTCTTGGCAAATAGATGGGGAAACAATGGAAACAATGAAAGTCTTTATTTTTTTTGGACTCCAAAATCACTGCAGATGGTGACTGCAGCCATGAAATTAAAAGATGCTTGCTCCTTGGAAGAAAAACTATGACCAACTTAGACATAATATTAAAAAGCAGAGACATTACTTTACCAACAATGATCTGTCTAGTCAAGCTATGATTTTTCCAGTAGTCATGTATGGATGTGAGAGTTATAATATAAAGAAAGCTGAGCACCAAAGTACTGATGCTTTTGAACTGTGGTGTTGCAGAAAACACTTGAGAGTCCTTGGTCTTCAAGGAGATTCAACCAATCAATCCTAAAGAAATTCAGTCCTGAATATTCATTGGAAGGACTGATGCTGAAGCTGAAACTCCAATCCTTTGGCCACCTGATGCGAAGAGCTGACTCACTGGAAAAGACCCTGATGCTGGGAAAGATTGACGGTGTGAGGAGAAGGGGATGCCAGAGTTTGAGATGTTGGATGGCATCACTGACTCAATGGACATGTTTTTGGGTAAGCTCCAGGAGTTGGTGATGGACTGAGAAGCCTGGCGTTCTGCAGTCCATGGAGTCACAATGAGTCAGACACGACTGAGCAACTGAACTGAACTGAGCTGATTCCTAAAATGTTGATGTTCACTCTTGCCGTCTCCTGTTTGACCACTTCCAATTTATGTTGATTCGTGGACCTAACATTCCAGGTTCCTATGCAATATTATTCTTTACACCATCGGACTTTGCTTCTGTCACCAGTTATATCCACAACTGGGTGTTGTTTTTGCTTTTGGCTCTATCAAAGCCAAAGAACATAAGACTTCAGAAGCAAAGTCAGGAGACTTCAGGCAATTTACCAAATGCTTCAGGCTTCTGTTTTCTCATCTTTAAAAGAAGTTGCGTGGATTAAATGATCTCTCTGTTCCCTCCAGAACTAAATGCGTAAGGCCATCATCGTTACATTCCTAAGAATCCTGGTTTTAACCAACAAAAATCCTCATAATTGTAAAATCATTTAAAAAACCATTATCTGTGAAATGTCATGTTTTTTTAGAAAGACTGAAGCCTCTGCCCCGAATGAGCGTGGTCATCACACATCTACCTTTAAAATAAGTGGGTGATATAACTCTGGAGATTTCTCTACCATCCTTCTGTCTTTTCTTTCCTGTGTATCCAGTACTTCTATGAATGTTGTTCTATCTATTTGCAAAGAATACAGCCTTTCAAAGCTTTAATAAGCTGAGAGTCTGCTTTGATACAGCAAGATTGACCCATACATTCAAGATAAATTGTCTTTTAAATATGGATATGATAAGTGCACTACCCTTGCCAAAATCAGAAATTTCTAGACATCTTTAAAACTATAAATAGGCATATTACACTCAATATGCCAGGTTGTTAAGTTGAAAACAAGATTTATACTTTTCAGTTTAAAAATATTGTCACCAATAGCTCTATTGCTCTCTTCACTTAGAGTTCTATGCATTGTTTTCCTTTATAAAAGTATAAATTAATTACAAAGAGGGAAGGTCCAATTACTTTTATTCACCTCACTGAGCGCAAGTTCTAGTGCTTTTCAGGAAGGCAGGCACCTGGCATCCAGACACAACATGATTTAATTTATTTCTTCTGGTGTGTGTGTAGTAACCATGGGTCCAATAATTACTATGGTGATATTAGAGAATGTTAGATTTATGGAAATTAGGATATATAAGCCCAGTAATGTTTTTATTCCAAAGTAAAGGTAATTGGTTTTAGTTATTATAGAAAAAGGTCTCTTTCCTTTAGGTAATTATAGGCGGGCCCTTCCAGATAAAGGATTCATTACAGCATCTCACAAGCTCTGCTAAAGCTATGGTTGAGGGAGCAATTTCATTATATGTTCCTTGTTATTAGGGCATGTATTTTTCCTTCTTAGTTTTTCATAATATTTCAATCTGAAACATCATGTTTTGCTTTGTTTGTAAATTTGGAGATGAAATTTGGTAATTCTCCTTTTGAATCTCCTTCAGGAAGAGCAGTGGAAAAGGTAGGTTAAGTTTCTATGATTCACTCTTGTCAAATCTTATCTCTTAAAATGTTAAGATTCTAGATTTTTCACAGAAAATAAGACTCTATGACTGCATTGGTTTACATTGGTTTGTTGGTCCAGTGAAAGAAAGCAACTTACTATAAAACCACCTCATCTCACTTCATGTTATAATTAGAATACTTGCATGTTACTTTAAAAACATTGAGAAAAGTAAAAAATCTTATACAAAATTAATATTCTGATTATAGGATTTAGTTGCTTTCCTTTTGAATCGCTGTCACATATTAATGTGGCACATGAGATAATTGGAGATGTATAAATACTTTTTTTCCAATATTTATTTTTGTGTATCTTTTTAAAAAGTTAAATCAGCTCATCAAACCTGTATTTCTCTAGATTGTATTTGAGATGAGGCTGACATATTATTTTAGATTATTTTTAAATGAACTGGTTTAGAAAGAAGTGTTTGCAAATATAGTATATGACACACATCTATAGAACAAAATTAATAAAGATAGTTTAATAGCACTTTTTAAGAAAACTTAATGATCACTTTGGTAGATCCCATTATTTTGTAATGAGAAATTGATGCTTCAGGACATGTAACGAAAGCTCAAATTTATGCAGCAAGGGGTGGACTAAGGAGTGCATCAGGAAGTAGCCAGGTTATCCTCAAGACACCATGAGTCACATACTCACAAGAGCAAACAAGACACTAGAAGATCTTTGCAACTGCTTGCTCTATGAGAAACTATTGGATTTGATCATCCCCGAAAGTCCCCCTGCAAAACAAGAAACTATCCCTACCTAAATTAACATGGCAAAGAATTCCTATTCTTTGACTTATCCATCTTCTACAGTAGTAGTTTATTCAACAACTTTGGTTATAACCTTGGTATTAATAGGTTTGTTTCCCATTTCTTAACATTTTCCTTTTCCTCTTGCAGAATATGTCCTTTTGATAATGAATTTAAGCTGCTTCTATGCAATCTTAAGGGTGTCTTAAGTATTGCTAGTGGTAAAGAACTTGCCAGCCAATGCAGGAGATATGGGTTCCCTCCCTGGATCAGCACGATCCCCTAGATGAAGGCATAGCAACCCACTCCTGGAGTGCTTTTGCCCGAAGAATCCCATAGACAGAAGGGCCGGGCAGGCTACAGTCCACAAGGTTGCAGAGTCAGACACGACTGAAGCAACTTAGCACCCACACACAATCTTAAAACAAGCAACGCTTTTGTGGAATTCAATGCATTTGTACTGCAAGGATATCCTCTAAATCTCTCATCAAGGAATGCTGGATTTTCCTCTCCAGCCCCATAGTAATCAATCTAGAGACCCAGCGTGCCCCCAACGGTGTGTTACAGCTCACAGATCAATAAATGAACACTGTGCCATGTGTCCTGCGATGACCACAGGAAGTCCCCTCTTCATGGCCCTGCTTTCTCTTCCACGCCAGTGAAAGTCAGAAGGACAGCTGTAGAGAGGAAAGTAGCAAGTGGCTGTTTGAACACGCGTTTGTAACCCTGGGGATAATAGTGGCTCCTGTTGTGGGTGAACAACTAGGGATTCTATTCCTGGCCTTCAACCATTTTCTTAGTCTCTGAGGAGTCCTGAAAGTCCTTTATTGAGACAAAAACAAGGTGGGGAGAGTCTCTTTTTTCAAACCTATAATAAGGAAAAGTTCTATTATATAGGGAAAGACTCAGTCCCCAGTAAACGGACCCCTGTTCCAGGTCAGGGAGGGCAGTGGAAGCCTGTTTCTTTTTCCGGCTCTGAGCTCTGAGTGTGAGTAAGTCTGGAAACACTTTAATCACACAGTAACACAGCATGCTGGGGGGAGACTGAATTCCCCAGACTCTTGTAAAGTTGCAAAACTAGTCAAGCAAGTTGTTGCAACTCAGCCTCTGGCTTGTAGAGAAAGTCCCTCTGGGAAAAAAAGGGTTATTGCTTTTAATTAGACCTTACAAACTGGGAAAGCCAGAAAATCTGGACTAGCAGGCAGGTTTACTATGGGTGATTGTAGACTACATCTAGGCTGTAACTTCCAAAATTAAAAAAAAATTAAGAAAAAAAGAAAATGAGGAAAATCTCATATATTTAAAGACATGTTAGAATCCTGGCTTGACTGGCATAGATTTAATTTTTTTAGCTACTCATGACTGTATGACTAGCAGAGCCTTTCCGTACCATAGAACTTTTCCTTGTTGTGGGTTTGAAAAAAGAGATACTCCCGACCCTTGCTTTTGTCTCTGTAAAGGTCTTTCAAGACTCCTCTGAGACCAAGACGATGGTTGAAGGCCAGGAATAGAATCCCTAGTTGCTCACCCACAACAGGAGCCTCTATTATCCCCAAGGTTACAAAAGTGTGTTCAGCCAGCCACTTGCTACTTTCCTCTCTACAGCTGTCCTTTTGACTCTCACTGGGGTGGGAGAGAAGGAAGGGCCGTGAAGAAGGGACTTCCTATGATCATTGCACGATATAGGAAACAGTGTTCATTTCTTGATCTCTGAGCTATAACACACTGATGGGGCACACTGGGTTTCTGGATTGATCTCCTCCGGGAGTCAGAGTAAGACCAAAATGAACTCCATCAGGAAGAAAGAAAACAACCGTCAGTGTCAGGGGAGGATCATTCCAGACTGTTGGACTGAATTCACAAGGGTTTGCTCTGTCCCACTTCAGAGTTTTTGAACCAGGCAGTTGTCTAAAAGTGATTGCTGACAAACTTTTTGAAGTACTTATTGATACTTTGACTAACTGTTGTCTTTTTGCCCACATGGTTTAATTGAGAATGGCATGAGGATCTTACTCATTTCTTTAGAGAAGATTTTTGAGCAATTACTAGAGGAAAATGTACAGAGTAAGTGGGCTCTCTAGGAAGCACATTAAAGCTGAGACACGAGCAAGAGGTGAACCTCCCACATTGTTTGAGTCACCTCTTCTTTCTTTTTCTCGTCCCCACTTTCATCTTAAAGAGACATTTTTGGTCTCTGTGTGTTCCTGTGTTTCCGTGTGCTGCTAAATGCAGTTCAAAGGCTGAATACTGTATCTCACGTGCCTGAGTATACAATGCAGATGAGAAGCTGTGACTCTGTCCAAACTGGTTTGGATCATCTCTAAATGCCATGAAATTGAACCTCAGATCCTAAAGCAGAGAGAGAACTGACATCCCCCTTTCTGAAAGGAAAGTATTTTAGCAAAACAATACTCTTCCCTAGGCTTCTTGGCAACAGACTGGCCTCCGCAGTTAAGAGAGATGAGTGATTAGCAGAAGTAACTCTGTTACCCTGTTAGGGACCTGATATGTCCATGTACCTGCCTGCCACTCTTTCTCAGACATCTACTTTATGACAAATTGTCTAATTGCCCGGTAGGTTTGTTTGTGAGTTGCAGGCACTGTGATGGAGGGTGAATGCTGTGGGGGAGTTATAGAAAACAAAATGGAGAAAGAACTTAGCAGGTCAGGCTTGAGCCCAGCTGGACTCTACTTCTGATGGGTTTATCTGTGAGTGAGCCATTCTAAGGCAGTTACCTTCCCTCCTTCACTATTTAATCCTCATAAATTATGAATTACATAATAGATTCATTGATTCCTAACACAAATTAATATTAAAATGATACTCTTTATAAAATACTGCACTTGGCCTTCTGGGAATATAAGGATTTATTTGTTATAGTAATTCTATAACATAGGGAATTCTAATGAAAAACAGAACTGATGGGGGCTAGAACGGCATAATAGATTTAGTGCCTATAGAAAACCTCCTGGAAAAGAAGACATTGAACAGGATCTTAAGAGAACAAACATTTTGGATATAGAGGGGGTGATGCACCACAGTTCAGGCAGTGCTAATATGAACACAGACCTAAAGATAGAAAAGCACCTGCTTTGTTGCTGCTGTAACAGAGAAAAATAAAACTACTCATTTTAAAAGACCTCCAAGAAAACAAAGTTCAAGCTCCCCACTGTGCTAGATATAGAAGTTTCCCCAAATCAGAATTCTAATCTGCAGAAGGTCCCAGTGAAAGAATTCACACTGATGAAACTGAATATTATTTTGACATGATATTTGTGTTTTTTTGTTTGTCTGTTTGTTTTTTAACTCAAAATGGAAGTGCTCTTCTTGGCTAGCCAATCAATAATTACCCCTTCTGGTATGACTTGATTTAGGAAGCTTGTTAAAAAGCAGACTTGTTCTTCATAAAGGAGTCAGAGATTGACGAGGAATTAAGAGTTAGCAAAATCATTGCTCTAGTCTTAGTACTCGCCATTGTACAAAAAACTCCACAGTACTATCGGATGACAACCAAAGAATGTTAGAATAGGAACAAGCTCTTGTTTTTCTCTTTTTTTAACTTTCACGTATTCAGTTTTCATTATAACCTTTGGCTAGAATTACCTAGAATTTAGATTTTCCTCTTATTTTCGCATACTCATGGGAAATGACATAGCTTTTCTGAACCCCAATCTTATCATCTGTAAAATGGACATAAGAGCAGACCATTGAAAAGCTTAGAATAACAAAAGTTTTGTAAAGCATTTTGTAAAGTAGGCACATAGTTTATAATTCACAGTAGGCTTGTCTCTCTTCTATGATTGCCTATATAGAGGGCCAGAGGCATGATGGAAGAGGCTGAGAAACTCACACTACCTAATGAAAATAATTAGTAGCAAAAATAGAATGAGAATGAAGTATTCTTATCTTCAGATAGCAGTCTTTCCTTTCTAACATGATGCTTCTTGGACCAAATTTTCAGCAAAATATCCATTTTAAGCATATCAGAACCTAAATGGAACTCATTCAACATCTGCCTACCTACCTAACATCCTACCTCAATTCAGTGCTCAGTTAATAACGTGAATACATAAGAACACATCTGTATGTGTGAACCTAGTTTATTCTGAGTCAGATACCTTACCCCTCATTTGCAAATTCAGACTAGAAAAGCACAGTGGATGTCTGACATCTGATTTTTTTCACAGATATGGCTTCTGCAGTTCCAATCTCAGGCAGAGAGGAAGGCAACAAAGATCCACATGGAACAAGGATAACCAGGGTTAACAGCAACTCAGAGCATCAATCACTTTTATTGCCCTCAAGGCAGCATTTCCATTATTTATGCTTCTGGGTGATCTGCTATATTTATGATACAGCAAGTTGTCATGGCTTTAAAAATATGATGGATTCCTAAATTAATCCTGTATTCCTTGTCTTGGGCTTGAAGCATGGGCAGTCATAAAGAGTACAAAGGTATCTGTAATCCAAAGTTAAAGGCCCATGGGTCAAGATGGAGGACTGACCATTATGTCCAGAATGGGTTTGTGTCAATAATGTTAAAACCTACCTATGCTTACAGATTGAGTGCTGAAATTCATTCTATCAATACTTATAAGTGCACTAATATTTCCACATTCTGTGGGGAATAAAAACATGAATAAGACACAGATTTAACTCCCAACAGGTTTTGAGTCCACTTAACAATTAATATTTCAGACCCTAGGATCTGTCCTAGGAGAAGTAAAAGTAAAGTGCTAGAGGTTTGTGTCACTTGTTGCTGAGATTATAGGTGATGATAAAGATGGCTCTGGCATCTGGGAAGATATGAAGACTGGAAAGGTGTTGGGGAGAGAAGATGTTTAAAAAGTGGCATGAGCAAAGAGAGAGAAATTGGAGAGAAGAAGGGTTTCCCAGGTGGTGCTAGTGGTAAAGAACTGGCCTGCAATGCAGGAGACCTTAGATACGTGGGTTCTATCCCTGGGTCAGAAAGATCCCCTGGAGAAGGAAAGCCACTCCACTATTTTTGCCTGGAGAAGTCCATGGACTGGGATCCTGAAGGGTTATGGTCCATAGGATCTCAAAGAGCCAGACAGGACTGAAGTGACTTAACACGCAGCATACATTGAATGGTGTACAGGAAAATTTTAGGTTGAGAAGTAGGAGTCAGATCCTGCAAGGTCAAGAGAGAAGTTTTGATTTAATTCTAAAAGCAATGACAAACATAGATGATGTTTTTACAGAGAAAAACTCCCTGTGCCATAGGGAGACAAATATGCCCATAGAGTTTAGTATGAATTGGAATATGCAATGACATAAATCAGGTTTATTCTTACTGCAAGAGCACAAGTAGTAAGAAAAGACACCAGATAAACAGGTTGGAAGAGATTAACTCCTGTTAAAAGGTAGGCTAGAAGGAAGAGAGAATGAAGACTAGGATTACCATTGAAATGCGAACCTGTATCAAGTAGCCAAAGTCTTACCTTGGCCTACAATGATCTACATAATCTGAGCCTGTCACATCGATAAAACTACATCCTATGACATCTCCCACCCGCTGACTCCATGCTAGACACACAGGCTTCTTTGACGACCCTAGAACGTGTCAAGCATACTGTAGGCATTAGGGATTTGCACTAGGGAAGAGGAAGTTCTTCCACCAAAGAGCCCCATGACTCATTCACTCACTTTTTCTGGGTCTATTTCAAATAATACTCCTTCTTAAAGAGGAGGCTGGTGGGCTACAGTACACAAAGAGTCTGTACACAGAGTCTGTACACAAAGAGTCAGACACAACTTAGCAACTAAACAACGATGAGGATTACCCTGACACCTTTACTTAAAATTGCAGCCCTACTCATTTCCATCCCATAACCAGTACTCTCATCTTCCTACTTTCCTTTTATCTGTATCACTTATTTTCTTGCATACAAAAATATAGTAAAACTTATTTGGTACATCATTTGCTATCCTTCTGTGTCTGCTTGTATATAAACTCCACAAAGGTAGGGATATGTCCATTTAATTTACTGATATATGCCAGTACCCAGAAAAGTACATGACATGTGATGTGCAGCTAGTAAATATTTGTTGAATGAATATGCAAGTGCAACTTATTTACTGCTCATCCCTGTAGCTTATTCTTGGACCTCATCATGTTCTGCCAGTTTGTTTTCTGCACAACACATGGTTCTTGACCAGTTTCACAGACCACTCACAGCAGCTCCATGTCTGATTTTGTACTTACAGCTAGGATATGAATGGCTTCTCCCAATTGATTGAGACTCTGAGAACATTTTAAACAAGAATCTACTTTTCTGTATACTTGGGAATATCTGATCTTCCTTGATGTCTTGTAGGCTGTTGTAAAAAAATGCCTTGTGTTGCCTCATCATTTGAACATGACACTAGATTTAAGATGCTTTGAAATTTTAATTAGAAAATCTCTTTGAGTTTAGTCCTGGGTAATTAATCGCTGTGATTAGAAACTGTTCTCCATTTTCATCATATGTTCTTTAAATCAAGCTAAACGAATTGGCAGAATTTTAGCAGAAACAAAGGAAGTGATGTTTAATGTGATTTGCAGCTAACCCAAGTAATTTCAATCTTTTCTCTAGCATCTTCTCCACAGTGGGAACACCATTTAATTTGTCATCCCAGAACTGACTCAGTGTCAGCCCATCAATACCCTAGACTGGTCAGAAGTACAGTCATTTCTATGTGTGCAGACATGTGAGTTAAGAATTGAGTTTATGAGTATTAGCCACTAAATTTTTCTACATGGGTTTTCATTGATATCTTGCCATCTATTTTCTCTTGGCATGTACTAAGTCATAGACCTATACCCTTATGTGGGATGTAAACTTCAGTATTTAATAAAAACCTGTATAATAATATCAGACACCTTGGTGATGTTAAGCTACTTTGTGTGATAAATTTCTTTTCATACAGTCTACATACAAACTCAGTAAAGCTAGAAAATCGGTAATCAATCAAAAGGTAGATCCTAAGTATACATCACGTCACTAACAAAGTGTTAGGAAATGTGGAGTTATAAAAATGTCTCTTAAATACATACATGTATACGTATGGCTGAGTCCCTTTGCTGTCCACCTGAAACTATAACAACATTGTTAATCAGCTATGTTCCAATACAAAGTAAAAAGTTTAAAAAAGTGTCTCCAGGAAGTACTGGTAGAGAAATAAGCAAAAGTGATAAATAACAAGGAAACAAAGAGTAAGAAATCATGGCAAATTGTGGGTATTTTCCATGAGGTTTAAGAAAAGAGATAAGTTATTCTAGGGTTTTGAAAATTCACAACAATTATTATAAAATTAATATATATGAACAATAAAACATTTAGAGAAACATATTTTTAAATGAAGAAGATAAAATTGCTGTTGTAACACCTCTAAGAAATATTCTATTGCAACATTTCAGTGAATATAATTTCAGGATGTTGTATCTTATTCTCCTTTTGTCTTTCCATGCATGTTCTTAGAAGTAAACAACAATAATTTCTAATACAGTCTTTAAAAATCTCTGAAGGATGACAAAGACTTGGCACACTTACTGTGCTGACAGTCTTCCAAGATCAAATCATAATTACAAGATATTTTCTTGGAAATAGATTTTAGAGATAAAAATGTTTAATGACTACAGAGTTGATGTCAAGTACATTATCATTATCATCAATGAGAATTTTTTTGAGGAGATTGCCACACTCAACAGAAGTATATGCAGATGAGTATATAGGGTATATGTCTGGAAATGTGATCAACAGCAGATTGTAGCACTTGGCAAGAGCCAAATGTGCAGTGCAGAACTTCCGGTTCACAAACTGGCAGCATCAAGCATATGCCTGGGAGCTTGTTAGAAGTACATGGACTCAGTCCCTGTTTCAGATTCAATGAGTACATATCTATATTGTCAAGATCTGTATGTGATTCCTATGAAAAATTTTGGAAGCTCTTGCAAATGTATGTTGCAATTGTTCACTGGAAAAAATACTCAATAAAGCCAGGGAGGTTAGAGACCCTTAGGGGACCCTCTAGAATTTCCAAGATGAGTTGTAAAGAAAACAATCAATGACATCAACCTACAACAAAGTCAAAACAGGTTCCTGAGATGTGCATGTATACTTTGGAGATAATCAAATAGATGAGCACTACAAAGAGAACCATGGTTTAAATACAAACTATGATGGACAAACTTGAAATTGAGGACAGCCTATCCATTAAAGCATTTTTCCCTGCCATTTGAGGGTAAGGTAGCCTAAAAACGATTTTAACAGTGTACTTGGAAAGTACCAACCAAAAATCACCCTTGGAGAAACATCAGCTAATGTCAGAAATGAAAAAGAACATTCTTGTTTCACTTTTAGAGAATTATTGATCCTTTATGTGCCAACCAAGTACCTTAGTTGACATCTAAGAGAAAGCCAATCAAAACATACAAACTGGACAAGAATACAAGGCTACTGGGACAGTTGAGAACATAACACTTATGATTTGTTGGTATTCAAGAAAAAAATATTGAAACTTCATGCAAAATTACATATTAACTGATTTTAGTTTATATATATATATATGAAATCTCAGTCTTTGAAAAGTTTGCCAATACTTCACAACTTCATGGAGTTTACCACATAAAATGTATTTTTTTTTTTTTGCAATTAGGAGAAGGTTATATCTCCAAGTATAATTATTTTAAGAGATTCTTTTATAATTATCATTGATAATTATGCCAATAAGATTTGTTCTTACCTTATTCAACTGCATATGTAAGAATCAAGAGTTACCATTTAACTAAATAGAATACCATAGGAAGAAAAAAGTAAGAGTATTTCAAAAGGCTATATGCACATGTTGCTATGACCTAACTAGGTATGGTCCTAACAGAAGCAGATGTTAAGAAGAGGTGGAAGGAATACACAGAAGAACTGTACAAAAAGATCTTCACGACCAAGATAATCACGATGGTGTGATCACTCACCTAAAGCCAGACATCCTGGAATGTGAAGTCAAGTAGGCCTTAGAAAGCATCACCATGAACAAAGCTAGTAGAGGTGATGGAATTCCAGTTGAGCTATTTCAAATCCCGAAAGATGATGCTGTGAAAGTGCTGCACTCAATATGCCAGCAAATGTGGAAAACTCAGCAGTGGCCACAAGACTGGAAAAGGTCAGTTTTCATTCCAATCCCAAAGAAAGGCAATGCCAAAGAATGCTCAAACTACCACACAATTACACTCATCTCACACGCTAGTAAAGTAATGCTCAAAATTCTCCAAGCTAGGCTTCAGCAATATGTGAACTGTGAACTTCCAGATGTTCAAGCTGGTTTTAGAAAAGGCAGAGGAACCAGAGATCAAATTGCCAACATCTGCTTGATCATGAAAAAAGCAAGAGACTTCCAGAAAAACATCTATTTTCTGCTTTATTGACTATGCCAAAGCCTTTGACTGTGTGGATCACAATAAACTGTGGAAAATTCTGAAAGAGATGAGAATACCAGACCACCTGACCTGCCTCTTGAGAAATCTGTATGCAGATCAGGAAGCAACAGTTAGAACTGGACATGGAACAACAGACTGGTTGCAAATAGGAAAAGGAGTACGTCAAGACTGTATATTGTCACCCTGCTTATTTAACTTACATGCAGAGTACGTCATGAGAAACGCTGGACTGGAAGAAACACAAGCTGGAATCAAGATTGCCGGGAGAAGTCTCAATAACCTCAGATATGCAGATGACACCACCCTTATGGCAGAAAGTGAAGAGGAACTAAAAAGCCTCTTGATGAAAGTGAAAGTGGAGAGTGAAAAAGTTGGCTTAAAGCTCAACATTCAGAAAATGATGATCATGGCATCTGGTCCCATCACTTCATGGGAAATAGATAGGGAAACAGTGTCAGACTTTATTTTTTTGGGCTCCAAAATCACAGCAGATGGTGATTGCAGCCATGAAATTAAAAGATGCTTACTCCTTGGAAGAAAAGTTATGACCAACCTAGATAGTACATTGAAAAGCAGAGTCATTACTTTGCCAACTAAGGTCCGTCTAGTCAAGGCTATGGTTTTTCCTGTGGTCATGTATGGATGTGAGAGTTGGACTGTGAAGAAGGCTGAGCACCGAAGAATTGATGCTTTTGAACTGTGGTGTTGGAGAAGACTCTTAAGAGTCCCTTGGACTGCAAGGAGATCCAACCAGTCCATTCTGAAGGAGATCAGCCCTGGGATTTCTTTGGACGGAATGATGCTAAAGCTGAAACTCCAGTACTTTGGCCACCTCAGGCTAAGACTTGACTCATTGGAAAAGACTCTGATGCTGGGAGGGATTGGGGGCAGGAGGAGAAGGGGACGACAGAGGATGAGATAGCTGGATGGCATCACTGACTCGATGGACGTGAGTCTGAATGAACTCCGGGAGTTGGTGATGGACAGGGAGGCCTGGCGTGCTGTGATTCATTTGGTCACAAAGAGTCAGATACGACTGAGTGACTGAACTGAACTGAACTGAACTAGGTCATAGGTAAATCTCTAGGTAAGTGTTGATTAGTTGATGAGTTGATTACGTAAGTAATCACTTACCTCCCAGGCACAATGAATAGCAGTACAATTTAAATCAGTGTTTCTCAAAGTTGATTCCCTAGCTTGTCTGTGTCATATTCACCTAGTTCTTTCTGAAACACTGGATAGGCCTAAAACCATATCTATTCATCAGAATGATAGCTTAAGGTGAACAATGTCAGATTCCTGATCTCCAAAGAAGTACATTCAGCTTCTGGACCAGGGACCAGGTTTGATCACTCAAGAGCTCTTGTGTAGCAGCGTTTTATTAAAGTAAGAAAGGGACAGAGAAAGCTTCTGACATAGACATCAGAAGGGGGACGGAGAGTGGCTCCCTTGCTAGTGTTAGCAAGGGAGTTATAGATCTTTTAATTAATTTTTACAATAAATCAAAAGAATGTCTCAAGTTTGTGAAAATTTTATCTGACCCACTCCCACAATTTACATTTCAGGATAACAGGATTAGACAGAAGGTTTTCAGGATGGAGAAACTGTCCTCAAGCAGGGTATATTGTTATTATATAATCCATAGTACAGAGTTTAAACTCAGTTGTTTGTTGTGTAATCATTAGTTCAGGACTTAAAGAAAAAAAATGTCTTATGTGACTAATACTAAGGAATGTAGAGCAAAAAAAAAAAAAACAACAACAACAAAAAAAAAAACAACAAAAAAAGATGTTTGTCCTTTCCTCCTCCTTGAGAATTCCAGACCTCTATCTCCTCCTCGAGAACCCCAGACCCCTCTCTCCTCAAGGACCTCCAGAATTATCAACCTGCCTAGGAACTGACTCTCTCAATAATATGGGCAGAATCTAGGAATCTGTATTTTTCTAAAAGGGTCCCAAATTATTCTGAGGTATATTAAAGTTTAAAAACCAATGGGGTTCTAGATCTTCAATCTGATATAAATGATGATTTTCTTTTAGGACCAAAATCATACCACAAATGTATGGGAAGCTTTATTCCCAGAATCTCCATACCTTTCACATGAAACTACTCTGGAAGGCTGTAGCACACCACATTGAGTATTGACATCTTGTTATGAAGATTTAGTGTAGTGTGGGGGTAAATATTGACCTCATCATTGGCCTACCATTTACCCATTAGCTGTGTTCATCTTCTCTGCCTCAGCAGGAAACATCTGACAGGTCTTTAACTGCAGACACACTGATTTAACCATTTACCTGAAATACGTTGGAGGAATTCAAAAGCAACAGTATTGGTGAGAACAGAAGTAGGAAAAAAAATTGATTCATGTAACAAGATAAATGGGCAGCATTTAAAAAATCCAATGCACTTGCATTTTAGGAATCAAGCTTCAATCATAACACTCAGATGCCAAAAATACACCCACAAAAATATGAATGTAGAAAGTTTGTCATTATGAGGACAGTATGCTGAGCTTTACAATTAAGGTCAGTGAATCTATGGAATAAGTCAAACAATTTTCAAAGGACATGGTGCCTGTTCATATAAGCAAACACATATTTACCAGGAGTCAGTCTTATAAGGATAAACTGAAAAATAAAGGAAAACATTGCAGACGGTACTTACAAGAGATACCTAGAATAGTCAAATTCATAGTCAGAAAGTATACTGGTAGATGCCAAGGACAGGGGTGGAGTTGGGGGCTGTGGCCAGTGGGAAGTGGGGATGATGAGTTAGTGTTTAATAGGGACAGAGTTTCAGTTTAGGAAGGAGAAAAATTTGGGAGATGGATGATGGTGAGAGTCGGACAACAGGTGAAGGTACTTTGTGTCACTGAACTGTGAAGTTAAAATGGTATGTTTTATATTGTGAGTTTTATCACAATAAAAAACAATAAAAAAATAAAATATTAATTTTTCAATAAAGAAAGAACAATGTAGATGGTGGACACTGTGGCTTTGGGCAGAGTCTCCTGCGGAAATGAAGAAAATGACTCTTCATTTCAAGCAAATCTGAGCAGAATAGTAAGAGGTTTTTAGTGAAAAGAGTTGGAGATTGGAACTCAGCAATGCAAAGTCCCTGGCTCTTGCATGCACAACCTCAGCTAAGCCACTTCAAATAAAACATAATCTTCCATTAGGAAGTGACAGAAGCACTTTGGAAGGAGTTTCAGTTCGCCTGGGTTCAGGGCTATTATTTGGGCGTTATTTTGCTTTGAATTTTCTCCTATAACAATCCACATTAGCTTCTTTCACATTAAAAAACAGCAAAGCAGCGAAGGTAGTCTATCAACCTCCTATTGCACAAGCATGCCTTTGAAACCTAGGGCATCATCCTCAAAAGCATATTGACCACCCTTCAAGGATGGAGTTTCTCACCTTGCTTTCTGCGGTAATGTCCCACCTCCCATTTGTGACAGTGTGATTTGTCCTAATGGTTCTTGGGAGACCTTTGGGAAACCTGGTGAAGCTGCCACGAGGAAGTCACCTGCGTGTGGCATGACAGAAGGGCCCAGTGCTGGAGAACAGGCTATGACTGCACGTCCCCTAGAAGTCTCCACAGTGTATCTGACTAACTTTTTGTGAGCTGCTCCCAAGAGTCAGTGTTCAAGAAGAATGTTCCTCACTGTCAAGCCCCAAGGCTGCCTAAATTACACAGATAAGGAGTTCTAATAAGATACTTTAGAAAGTCACTTATGCCATAAGGTATTCACATTATCTCAAGACATTTCTATTTGGCTAATAGGAAATGAAGTGTGGATTAATGCCTTTCGCATGCCATTAAAAAACTGAGAGGAAGAATCCTCCTTTCGGCCACCAGGGGCCTCCTTCTCATGTCTGTTCAGTGCTGTCTCAGCTAATCACCTTTGGTGCTTTCCAAAGCAAAGGATGAGTTTTGACTTCATAGAAAATGAGTTTAAAGCAGAAAGTCCACGTGGCTTCCAAACTTTGGATGATTGCCATGGCACGCTGCATTCACCTTTGATTTAAAGATAGAGAACATGTGGCTTCCTAAAAATGAAAAACTCTTTTGCTCAATGCCCAACAGGCTAATGCAAGCAACTGTTAAGGGAGAAATAAAAATAGATTCCAGAATTCCAAATAAGCAAGACAGTGAAAGTGGGTCACGAATCGCCTCCCTGTACCCTGAAGACTCAGGGTGGCAAATATGTCCACTTCTCTCTTTATCTGCTCCAAGATCAGATATATAACTTTTTATGATGGCATAAGTGTAAATTCTATGGAACGTGAGCTTGGTGAAATTAATAATAACAAAAGTGATAAGAATAGCATAAACATTTAGTGATTAAGAAGCAGGCACTGTGCTGTGTCTTATATGTATTATTATAATATATGTATAATATATGTATACATGTAACGTGTATAATATGTATAACATATATGTCTTACATGTATTTCATTAAATTCTACTAAATTTATGAGGTGGGCTTCCCTGGTTCAGTTGGTAAAGAATCTGCCTGTAATTCAGGAGACCCTGATCTCAATTCCTGGGTTGGGAAGATCCCCAGGAGAAGGAAATGGCTACCCACTCCAGTAATTCCATGGACAGAGGACCCTGGCAGGCTACAGTCCATGGGGTCACATGGGTTCACAAGGAGTCAACACAACTGGGTGAATTTTTACTTGCACTTTCAAACTTATGAGGTAGGAATTAGTGTGCATATGTGGTCAGTCCTATCTGACTGTTTGTGACCCCATGGACTATAGCCCACCATAGTCCTCTGTCCATGGAATTTTCCAGGCAAGAATACTGGAGCAGGTTGTCATTTCATCCTCCAGAGGATCCTCCAAACCCAAGGATCCAACCCACCCATCTTGCGTCTCCTGTACTGGCAGGCAGATTCTTTATCACCAGGCCATCTGGGAAGCAGGAACTATTAATAGTCTAGTATTCTATTAGACTTGCTCACTTAAGTCTTCCTACAAGTGAATGATAGAGGGGGCATTAGGGAAAAAAAATAGTCTGATTCTTTAGCTCACATCTTTAACTGCACTTGAAAAAAATACAAGTGATCAGCAATTAATTTTATTAATTCTTGCACTGGACAAATTCCTCAACTTCTCTAGATAAGGATTCCTCAAACAACATCAAGAGATCTGAACGTTTTAATAATGAAACTACGACAGCCCTAAGAAGCTCTTTCTGGAAAGCAGATGGTGTTGACTCAGAACAGCCCACCTCTCAACAGAGGCCAGCCACCTCCAGATGAAGTTGGAAAGTCCATTCAATGACATTAAATGCTCCTCCAAGGTTATAAATCATGGGGGCATGAAAAGTAAGAAGGATGCCATTTAGTCTAGGACAAGAGATGGGGCTCCACAGGAGATGAGGCTTTCAAACAGGAGGGTATTCTTTTGCTTTCGGTGCTGCAGTAGTAAACAATCCTCCTGCCGGTGCAGTAGACATGGGAGACATGGGTTTGATCCCTGGGCTGGGAAGATCCCTTGGAGGAGGAAATGGCAACCTACTCCAGTATTCTTACCCAGGAAATTCCACAGACAGAGGAGCCTGGTGGGCTACAGTCCATGGGGTCACAAAGAGTCAGACATGACTGAACACATACATACACTTTTGCTCTCAGGGAAAATGCAAGTCATAACCTGAATTTTCCTGTTCTATGAAATAGTGCTTTAGTTGATGGATTCCAGAGGCAAGCTTCACCAAGTGAAAACTCACCCTGTTCTTTCTAAATCTAAATTAATGCCTACTTTTCCCCCAGAGCTCTCTTTTATGTACTCCAAAGGACTAGAGATTTGTAGACTATCTGCCACAAGGGGAATTTAGCTTTCCCAACATCCACTTTCTTCCTTCTCCAGCCCTGGAGCATCCTTGCCTCTTTCCAGCAGTCAGATATCCCAGCAAAGCAGAATTGCTCCTGACTTCATGAAAGAGAAAGGGTTCAGAGTTAGGCTGTGAGCAGAAGCATGCCATTAAGTTACCATCTTAATTAAGCCATTACAGATTTTAGGGGTTTCTAAATACAGGCAATTTGAATGTATAATTGAGCCTGAGTATAGCCTCATTCTATGTTTTCCTTGCTCTGCCCAGAGCCAGATTGTGAATGGAAAACAGCAAGGCTAACATCCCATGGCAACAAGGTCAATAGTCATTTTTACTGTGATCTCCACGATGAAGTTATGAAGTATTCATTTTTATTGGTTTGGCCCAGGAGTGAACGGTTTGAACCCTTGAAATGCCAGGCACAGTTCAGTTCAGTGGCTCAGTCGTGTCTGACTCTTTGCAACACCATGAATCACAGCACACCAGGCATCCCTGTCCATCACCAACTCCCAGAGTTCACTCAAACTCACATCCATCGAGTCGGTGATGCCATCCAGCCATCTCATCCTATGTCGTCCTCTTTTCCTCCTGCCCCCAATCCCTCCCAGCATCAGAGTCTTTTCCAATGCACAGAGGTCAACCAAATTGAGGGTGCTTGGACTGTCAGCCTGTCCCCAGTCCCACATATTCTTGTACAGAGCAGGCTGCAGAATATGGTCGGAGAAAACATTCTTTTGGGAAAATGATTCTGAACTTCAGCCCTGAGTTTAGATGGAGCAAACTGATTATAAACCCATGTTTCTCAACTTTGACCAGCAGAGGATGGCATCACTTGGAATTTCTACTTGGAGGGAAAGTGTACATCATGGGAAAGCACACAAAGGTCATTGCTTATGCTGTGAATATAGCTCAGCACTTCACAAAGTAGTTTTTACTAGTTGATAGATCTTTATCCCAACAGCTTATGTCTTATGTAGCAGTACATTCAGTACACTAGGTCACACTTCAGATTTACTCTAATCCCCACTGCCTCCAACCATATACATATAAGTGCACACATATATTGAGATGCTAAAAGGAATGTTTATTTGTTTGCTTCAGCAGCACATGTACTAAAACTAGAATGATATAAGATGAGCATCGCCTTGGACAAGATGCACATGTATTCATGAAGTGATCAAATATAATACCTGAAACCAGTGTTGATGACAATTTTTTTTAGATTTGATACCATAAGCTAAGGCACCAAAAGCCAACATAAACAGGTGGGATTATATCAAACTATAAAGCTTCTGTGAAGTGAAGTGAAAGTTGCTCAGTCGCGTCTGACTCTTTGCGGCCCCATGGACTATACCGTCCATGGAATTCTCCAGGCCAGAAAACTGGAGTGGGTAGCATTTCCCTTCTCCAGGGGATCTTCCCAACCCAGGGATCGAACCCAGGTCTCCTGCATTGCAGGTGGATACTTTACTAGATGAGCTACCAGGAAAGTCCATATAAACCTTCTGTGCCACAAAGGAAACTATCAGCAAAACAAAAAGCAATATATAGAATGGGAGAAAACATTTGCAAACCATATTCCTGATATGGAGTTAATATTTCAAATATATAAAGCACTCATACAACTTGACAGTAAGAAAAAACAACCTAATTCAAAAAATGGGACAGAATATCTGAATAGATTTTTTAAGAGACAGATAGCTAACAGATATATAAAAATGTACTAAACATCACTAATCACCAGGGAAATGCACATCAAAACCACAATGAGATATCACATCACACATGTCAGAATGGCTATCATCAAAAGGTCAAGAAATAATAAGAGTTGGCAAGGACAGAAGGGGAACTCTGGTGCATTGTTGATGGGAGTGTAAATTAGTGTAGCAACTGTGGAAAATGTTATGGAGATTTCTCAAAAAATTATAGTCGACCCATATGATACAGCAGTTCCACTTCTGAATATTTATCCAAAGGTCATGAAAATGCCATGTTGAGTAGAATTTGCAGCCCGTGTCCACTGCAATATTATTTACAATAGCCAAGATATGGAACCAACCCTCATGCACCAGTGAATGAATGGATAGGCAAACTTGATACACAGAAGAATATTATTCAGCTATAAAAGAAGAAAATCTCACCATTTACAACAACAGGGATGGATCTTGAAGGCATTATGCTAAATGAAATGTCAGACAGAAAAAGAAGAATACCATGTGATGTCATATATATATATATATATATACACACATATATATTTAATATATACCCCATGGACTGTAGCCCACCAGGCTCCTCTGTCCATGGGATTCTCCCAGCAAGAATACTGGAGTAGGTTGCCATTTCCTCCTCCAGAGGCTCTTCCTGACCCAGGAATCAAACTCAAGTCTCCTGCACTGCAGGAGATTCTTTATCAACTGAGCCACCCATCCTCATGAGGATAACAATTTCTCATCTAAACTGAACTTTCCTATAACTCATTCTAGAACAGAATCCAATCTCAGTACAAGAGTTAACTCAGCATCGTAAGGCAACCTGAATAGGATCCAGTCTCGGGGAAGAAAGGACACTCCTGTCAGCATTATCTCAGTGAGGAACACAATGTTGAATAAGCTCACCCAAAAGCCATCAGGGTGGGCCCCCTGGTAGCTCAGCTGGTAAAGAATCCACCTGCAACTCCTGAGTTAGAAAGATCCGCTGGAGAATACATAGGCTACCCACTCCATTATTCTTGAGCTTCTCTGGTGTCTCAGACAGTAAAGAATCCACCTGCAATGTGGGAGACCTCGGTTTGATCCCTGAGTAGGGAAGATCCCCAGGAGAAGGGAACGGCTGCCCGCTCTAGTATTCTGGCCTGGAGAATTCCATGGACTGTATAGGTCATGGGGTCTCCAAAGTTGGACACTGCTTTCCCTGAGATATATTTGCATATGATAGGTAAATCCTTGGGCTTCCCAAGTGGTGCTAGAACCTGACTGCCAATGCAGGAGATGCAAGAGATGTAGGGCTAATCCCTGGGTTGGGAAGATCCCCTGGAGGAGGGCATGGTGACTGATTCCAGTATTCTTGCCTGGAGAACCCCACGGACAGAGGAGCCTGGCGGGCTAGAGTCCAGAGTGTTGCAAAGAGTTGTACATGACAGAAGTGACTAAAAACAGCATAGAACACAGGTAACTTCTTGTTTGTCTTAAAGTGAGGGCCTGTGTTTCTTCTGCCTTTTTTTTTTTCAATGAGGTATTTACTTTTGTTGTATGCCTTATAGTGCTGTGCTGGGATTAATCACTCAGTTATGTACGACTCATTGTGACCCCATGGACTGTAACTACTCTGTCCATGGGGATTCTCCAGGCAAGAATACTGGAGTGGGTTGCCATGCCCTCCTCCAGGGGATCTTCCCAACTAAGGGATCCAACCCAGGTCTCCTGCATTGCAGGTGAATTCTTTGCCATCTGAGTCACCACTTAGGCCCCCATACCTTACAGCAAGACAAAATCCTTGTTTTAAATTACCTCTGATGAAGAAAACACTAGAAAGCAAAATTAATGTGATAAAAATGAAGGGGGGTAAATAATAACGGAGTACAGATAGTTAAATCTAAAAGGATACAGTTAACTCCAGTCCCTCCTTTGACAGTCCCAGGTTTTACCAACTCACATTGGAATTCTCTGATTGTCTTTATCTTTATTGGACCACATAGAAGAGTACTTATTTCCAAATGCACAAAGTCAGCTATCCAAGCACCTTCAAAGCTGAGTATGTTTCCTTCGAAAAGAGCTCACCAGCTCCCCAGATTTCTGAGACCAAGGGTAATGATCATTCCTTAGTATTATAAATTACCTGGTGGCTTACAGCAAGCTGTTGGTTCAATTTCCCAGAGCAGTGGTTCTCAAACTTTAGCAAGCATTAGAATCACCTGGATGGCCTGTTAATCCACAAAGTGGTAGAATCCGTCCTTAGAATTTCTAATTTAGGAGATTTGGACTGTGTGCTAAGTTGCTTCAGTCATGTCAGACTCTGTGCGACCCTATGGACTGTGTCCCAGCAGGCTCCTCTGTCCATGGGATTCTCCAGGCAAGAATACCAGAGTGGGTTGCCGTGCTCTCCTCTAGGGGATCTTCCCAATCCAGGGATCAAACCTGTGCTTCTAGCATCTCCTGCACTGGCAGGCAGGTTACCACTAGCACCACCTGGGAAGTCCATTATAGGTATGAGAACTACACTTTGAGGACCTCTAACCAGAGGGCCCAATTGCCAGTGAGATGAGCAGTAGCTGATATGTGTCAGCAAAGTTGTCTGTACTTCTGGCTTCAGTGAGCACTGAAGAGGGTATGATGGGAGGCATGGGCTATAAACAGGAGGTGAGAAGGTCAAATACATTAGATTTTTATTTCATCCATTCTCCAACCTTGTGGCTGAGAACTACAGGTATTCTAGGTACCCAGTGGGTTTTCAGGTTATTAAGCTTTTAAAGGATGAAGTCTGCCAGCTTACAGTTTGAAGGCAAACAGCCAAAAACTTGTGAGAGGGGAAAAAAAAGATATGGCCTTAAGGTGCTTGCCCAGAAGCTTTGAATTTATCTGATATAAACAGGTCATAACTTGAGGGGAAAGAAATTCTGCTTGTTAGAATAATCAGTTATATCCCCCAACACCTGGGGAGATGACCCCAGGGAAAGATAGTTCTCTTTAAACTCTATAGCTGTGGCTTGCCTCCCCTCACAGGTGAAGCCCTTTGAGACCATGTGATTAAGAAGAATGGAATCATTTAGGAACATCTGCATGAGGAATTAGGATGATTGGAATAGATCACACATCTTTCATGAAAATGACTTTAGCATATGCAATCATAGCTTGATTATTAAAAAATCATAAATATAAATAGAGCACATATTAAGGAGAGATTTCTGGGCTGAGGGTGGTAGGACAAATAGAATGCAGGTGTGCCACTTATCTGTGCTACTCAAGCAATTTGGGAAGAGATATTGATACTTTTCCATGTGCAGTCTTTGTTGTAGAATGGTTTTATTTCCCGGTCCTCGGCCTCCTTTCCTTTATCAATTTTACAGATACAACCTGACTCCTTACTATGTGCAAAGCATTGTACCAGATCCTTTGTTTGATATAAAATTAAGTAGAAGATGTAAATGTCTACTTTTAACTAAGTTAAAATGATGTGTATCAGATTACAAAGTGTAGTAGAATACCATCAACAGGCAGAGAGAGGTACAGAAGATATTTTCTGAGGAATGTTGAGGAAGTCATATTATGCTTCCCTCTTACAATAATCCTTTATTAAAAGAATCACTCTGACTCTCAAGAATCACTTTGAACTTGAGGTTCAAAGAGACAGGAACCATGATTGATAGTGTCAGTGAAATCAATTATATGGCTATTTTTGTTGACTCCATAATGTAGGAGAGCCAGTTAGCCTCAGGATTCAGAAACAGAAGATTGTATACTTTCCTCTTTCAAGTTAATCCCCATGACCCTGGACTTTGATTCACACAGGCCTCCTAATCCCATAGCCAACCTCTTCAGACTACAGCCTATTACACTCTATAATCTAGTCCTTAACCCAGGTGCATGAGTGTGTGTTAAGTCGCTTCAGTCGTATCTGACTCTGTGACTCCATGGACAGACAGTACCTGACAAACTTCCCTATCCATGAGATTCTCCGGGAAAGATTATTGGAATGGGTTGCCATGCCCTCCTTCAGGGAATCTTCCCAAACTGGGGATTGAGCACGAGTCACTGACACCTCCTGCATTGGCAGGCAGGTTCTTTACCACTAGCACCACTTGGGAAGCCCCGCTTAACCCAGGTACTTGGGCTATATTTATGCACATAATGTTTTTTCATGCTAGTCTTTCTTTGGATGCAAAATCTATTTATTTTATTGTCCTTTCCAGGATAGCTTTTCTATTTCTTTCTTGGAAAGGTAAACCACAAGACTTTCTTTTCTCAGAGGTAAAACTTTAATTCAATTGCTTGTCCATAGGAACTAAAATGAGTTATCCTAAACACAGATATTAGAGGATAATCTGAGTCCCCTTGACAATTTAGAATGATTTGGAGTCCTGAAGAGACAATGATAGAAGATTCAAGTAACCCCTCTAAAATACCTTGTGACTGTGACTGTGTGTTCAATAGAACTGGAATTAGGGGGAAAAAAAAAAGCTTCCAGTGGTTAATGGCATTGAGCGAATTTTAAAACATGCTGGGGTGAGTATACTTGCATAGGCAAATAAACTTATTCATAAAGCAGGGTGGTGATTTCTAGAAGCTGAGAGTATTATATTTTTTACCTGATCTACTCTTCTGGCATGGGCTACTCAGATGTCCTCAACTCAATGTAAACTCAAAACATCTCTCTCTGCTGCTTGAGGCATTCACTCATGCTAGTTATTTGATCATTTCATTCTGTTTAGTTCTCAATTAAAAAAAAAAATAGATCAGTCTCACTTTCTAACATTGTACATAGGGTTTTAATTTTCTTACACTGTTTTAGAAATTGGATTAAACTTAAGTCAATGGCAGATCTTTTGTGGGATAATTAAAAAGATTTCTGCAGGAAAAAGGTTTCACAAAATTAGTCTATTTCTCAATTACAAAGTTATTTTTGAGAAAACAGGGCAAGTGAGTTTCATTAGCTGACTCAATGAACAGCATTGTCAGTTGGCAGGACAATTTCCAGTAATTAAAGTTGTTTCCTAACTAGTTCCTGATAATGAACCACAAAATATCATCAGTGATTCTCATACATTCATTTTGTTAAGGAGTTATTGGGAATAGTCCCCAACTTTAGAAATAAACACAGGAAATTATTTCTCCTCACCACCTAATTTATTGCAAAATAGTCTTGTGTGAAAAGAGATGCCATCCAATGGGATTAGTTTTTGGAAGGCATATGCCTTGTGGATAATTCTTGGAAATAGACCTGTGGAGTTTAGACTTAGAAATATAACTTATCCATGAGGTCCTCCTCCCTGTTCCAGTGGCATTCTGATCACTTCATTTTGAGTACCATTGAGTACTTCACCAAGAGAATCCAAGTTCAATTCAGTTCAGTCTCTCAGTCGTGTACGACTCTTTGCAACCCCATGAATTGCAGCACGCAAGGCCTCCCTGTCCATCACCAACGCCAGGAATTTACCTAAATGTATGCACATTGAGTCGGTGATGTCATCCAACCATCTCATCCTCTGTCGCCCCCTTCTCCTCCTGCCCTCAATCTTTCCCAGCATCAGGGTCTTTTCAAATGAGTCAGCTCTTCGCATCAGGTGGCCAAAGTATTGGAGTTTCAGCTTCAACATCAGTCCTTCCAATGAACACCCAGGACTGATCTGCTTTAGGATGGACTGGTTGGATCTCTTTGCAGTCCAAGGGACTCTAGAGTCTTCTCCAACACCAAAGTTCAAAAAGTGCTCAGCTTTCTTTATAGTCCAACTCTCACATCCATACATGACTATTGGGAAAACCATAGCCTTGACTAGATGGACCTTTGTGGACAAAGTAATGTCTCTGCTTTTTAATATGCTGTCTAGGTTGGTCATAACTTTCCTTCCAAGGAGTAAGTGTCTTTTCATTCCATGGCTGCAATCACCATCTGCAGTGATTTTGGAGCCCATAAAAATAGTCAGCCACTGTTCCCACTGTTTCCCCATCTATTTGCCATGAAGTGATGGGACTGGATGCCATGATCTTCGTTGTCTGAATGTTGAGCTTTAAGCCAACTTTCCCACTCTCTTCTTTCCCTTTCCTCAAGAGGCTCTTTAGTTCTTCTTCACATTCTGTCATAAGGGTAGTGTCATCTGCATATCTGAGGTTATTGATATTTCTCCCAGCAATCTTGATTCCAGCCTGTGCTTCTTCCAGCCCAGCGTTTCTCATGATATACTCTGCATAGAAGTTAAATAAGCAGGGTGACAATATACAGCCTTGATGTACTCCTTTTCCTATTTGGAACCAGTCTGTTGTTCCATGTCCAGTTCTAGCTGTTGCTTCCTGACCTGCACACAGATTTCTTAAGAGGCAGGTCACATGGTCTGGTATTCCCATCTCTTTCAGAATTTTCCGCAGTTTATTGTGATCCACACAGTCAAAGGCTTTGGCATAGTCAATAAAGCAGAAATAGATGTTTTTCTGGAACTCTCTTGCTTTTCTGATGATCCAGCAGACATTGGCAATTTGATCTCTGGTACCTCTGCCTTCTCTGAAATAAGCTTGAATATCTGGAAGTTCATGGTCCATGCACTGCTGAAGCCTGGCTTGGAGAATTTTGAGCATTACTTTACTAGTGTATGAGAAGCATGAGATTGTGCAGTAGTTTGAGCAGAAGCCAAGAGGAGATACCCCACATCCAAGGTCAGCAGCTGTGGCTGTGAGGTGATACCCACCTCCAAAGTAAGGAGCAGTGGCTGCACTTTGCTGGAGCAGCCATGAAAAGATACTTTACATCCAAGGTAAGAGAAACCCAAGTATGATGGTCGTGCTGAGAGAGGGCATCAGAGAGCAGACAGACTGAAACAACAGCCACAGAACACTAGCCAATCTGATCACAGGGACCACAGCCTTATCTCACTCGGTGAAATTAAGCCGTGCCGTGTGGGGCCACCCAAGATGGATGGGTCTTGGTGGAGAGGTCTGACAGAATGTGATCCACTGGAGAAGGGAATGGCAAACCACTTCAGTATTCTTGCCTTGAGAACCCCATGAACAGTATGAAAGTCAAAAAGATAGGACACTGAAAGATGAGTTCCCCAGGTCAGTAGTACCCAATATGCTACTGGAGATGAGTAGAGAAATAAATCTAGAAAGAATGAAGGGATGGAGCCAAAGCAAAAACAATAACCAGTTGTGGATGGGACTGGGGATAGAAGCAAGGTCCAAGGCTGCAAAGAGCAATATTGCATAGGAACCTGGAATGTTAGTTCCATGAATCAAGGCAAATTGGTCAAACAGGAGATCGCAAGAGTGAACGTCGACACTATAGCAATCAGCAAACTAAGATGGACTGGAACGGGTGAATTTAACTCAGATGAGTATTATATTTACTACAGCGGGCAGGAATCCCTTAGAAGAAATGGAGTAGCCATCATAGTCAACAAAAGAGTCCAAAATGCAGTACTTGTATGTAATTTCATAAATGACAGAATGATCTCTGTTCATTTACAAGGCAAACTATTCAATATCACGGTAATCCAAGTCTATGCCCCAACCAGTAATGCTGAAGAAGCTGAAGTTGAACGGTTCTATGAAGACCTACAAGACCTTTTAGAACTAACACCCCAAAAAGATGTCCTTTACATTATAGGGGCCTGGAATACAAAAGTAGGAAGTAAAGAAACACCTGGAGTAACAGGCACATTTGGCCTTGGTGTACAGAATGAAGCAGGGCAAAGGCTAAGAGAGTTTTGCCAAGAGAACGCACTGGTCATAGCAAACACCCTTTTCCAACAACACAAGAGAAGACTCTATACATGGACCTCACCAGATGGTCGACATCGAAATCAGACTGATTATATTCTTTGCAGCCAAAGATGGAGAAGCTCTATACAGTCAGCAAAAACAAGACCTGGAGCTGACTGTATCTCAGATCATGAACCCCTTATTACCAAATTCAGACTTAAATTGAAGAAAGGGAAAACCACTAGACCTTTCAGGTATGACCTAAATCAAATCCCTTATGATTATATAGTGGAAGTGAGAAATAGATTTAAGGGACTAAATCTGATAGACAGAGTGCCTGATGAACTATGGATGGAGGTTCATAACATTGTACAGGAGACAGGATCAAGATCATTCCCAATAAAAAGAAATGCAAAAAATCAAAGTGGCTGTCTAAGGAGGCCTTACAAGTAGCTGTAAAAAGAAGAGAAGCAAAAAGCAAAATAGAAAATGCAAGATATACCCACTTGAATGCAGAGTTCCAAAGAATAGCAAGGAGATATACAAAGCCTTCCTCAGTGATCAATGCAAAGAAAAAGAGGAAAACAACAGAATGGGAAAGACTAGAGATCTCTTCAAGAAAATTAGATACCAAGGGAACATTTCATGGAAAGATGGGCTTGATAAAGGACAGAAATGGTATGGACCTAACAGAAGCAGAAGATATTAAGAAGAGGAGGCAAGAATACACAGAAGAACTGTACAAAAAAGATCTTCACAACCAAGATAATCACAATGGTGTGATCTCTCACCTGGAGCCAGACATCCTGGAATGTGAAGCAAGTGGGCCTTAGGAAGCATCACTTTGAACATAGCTAGTGGAGGTGATGGAATTCCAGTTGAGCTATTTCAAATCCTAAAAGAATCCAAGAGACAACTTCAAACACTCAAAATCAGATTGGCTCTACCACCCTTGACACCAAGCTACCATATAAGCCAGTGAAGAGCTGAGCCTCAGATAAGGAGCCCTCCTCAAAGTCCCCAAAACATAGCCTCACCATGATTATGTGCCTTGAAAACATCAAGATAACTGTATTACTTCCTTTGACTCTCTTCACATCAGTTACCAGAAGAAACCCTAGACTTCCAGATCATACCCTAGCGTAAGTGAAGTGAAAGTCACTCAGTCGTGTCCAACTGTTTGTGTCCCCATGGTCTATACAGTCCATGGAATTTTCCAGGCCAGAATACTGGAGTGGGTAGCCTTTTTCTTCTCCAGGGGATTTTGCCAACCCAGGGATCGAACCCAGGTCTCCTGCATTGCAGGCAGATTCTTTACCAGCTGAGCGACAAGGGAAGCCCAAGAATACTGGCGTGGGTAGCCTATCCCTTTTCCAGTCGATCTTCCTGACCCAGGAATTGAACCAAGGTTTCCTGCATTGCAGGTGGAGTCTTTGCCAACTGAGCTATCAGGGAAGTCCTACCCTAGCATAAGCCATTATCATTTCAAATATAAAACAGGGATATCCCTCTAACTGCCCTACCTGTTTTCACTTGATTCAAAGCAGTGGCTACACACAGCCTCCAAAGTGATCCTTTTAAATCCATGTTGCTGCTACTGCTGCTAAGTCACTTCAGTCATGTCCAACTCTGTGAGACCCCAGAGACGGCAGCCCACCAGGCTCCCCCGTCCCTGGGATTCCCCAGGCAAGAACACTGGAGTGGGTTGCCTTTTCCTTCTCCAATGCATGATAGTGAAAAGTGGAAGTGAAGTCGCTCAGTCGTGTCTGACTCCTAGCGACCCCATGGACTGCAGCCTACCAGGTTCTTCCATCCATGGGATTTGCCAGGCAAGAGTACTGGAGTGGGTTGCCATTGCCTTCTCCAAAATCCATGTTAACTCTGTTCAAAACTATGGTTTTCTCCATAAGGCAGAGCTTGATTTTTTTTTTTTCCTTTGTAACATTCACTGTTGTCTCTACAATGTCTAAAACAGCATACAGTGAGCACTCAGAAAAAAAAAAAAATTGCCAGATAGAGAGAAAGATAAGTAGGGAATATCTCCTTAACGCTCTCTTCCATGGCCTTAGCTCAAGTGCTTATTACTTCATTTGGTTTGTTTTTATTTATCATCATACAGTAGTTTGTACATACAGTTCTATTAAACTATCAAGATTGAAAAACATAAATAAAAATAAAGAGGAAAATAAAAGTTATACAATCTACCACCCAAAGTTAACATTTTGGTTTATATTCTTCTAGATATTGTCTGTAGTAGTCGTTTTCTTCCATTATATTCTAACCTAGAACCTACTACTATACCGAGCACAGTCCTAATGTTGTCACCAGTTGCATTCATTTCCTCTGGCTGTCACAACAAATTATTACAAGCTGGTGGCTCAAAATAAGACAAATTTGTCATTATTTAGTCACTAAGTCATTCAACTCTTTTGTGACCCCATGGACTCCCCATGGAGCCCACCAGGCTCCACTGTCCATGAGACTTTCCAGGCAAGAATCCTGGTGTGGGTTGCCATTTCCTTCTCCAGAGGATCTTCCCAACCCAGGGATCGGACCTACATCCCCTGAATTGGCAGGCAGATTCTTTAACATTTAGCCACTAGAGAAGCCAAGGTAAATTTATTCCCT
The DNA here is from genome assembly GCF_014754425.2 of Oryx dammah. Lineage (NCBI taxonomy): Eukaryota > Metazoa > Chordata > Mammalia > Artiodactyla > Bovidae > Oryx > Oryx dammah. The sequence continues at coordinate 25,630,074 of NW_024070198.1, read as the reverse complement.
CACAGTTCTGGAGGCCAGAAGCCTGGGTTGTCAGTGTTACAGTCCTCCATGACTTTAGCAGAGAACCCTTTCATTATCTCTTCTAGTTTCTTGTGCTTTCTGTCTCTTGGCTTACAGACACAACCTTCTTTGAAGTCTTCATGTTGACTTCTCTTGTATTTGTTCTCTTTCTGTCTCTTTTAAAGCACCTATTATTGGATATATTCCCCCACCCAGATAATCCATTATAAACTCATCCCAAGACCCTTAGTTATACCTGCAAGGACTCTCTTTTTTCCAAATAGGATCACATTCACAAATTCTAGGGATTTGGTATAAACATCTTTGATGGAGGGGTCACCATTCAACCTACTATAGCAGTGCTAAATCCCTCAAAAAGCATAAATTTGCTTTTGCCACTTCAGTTGTTCTCCATTATCTAAGTATGCCATATTCCTTTGAATGGCATGAAAAGCTTTTATGATCCTTAATATTCCAAGAAAACAGACTTCATAATCGCAGAAAATACACCATGGTCGCTCCATCCCAATAACATGTAGAGAGAAAAACAAAGGAGGAGTTCTCCTTGGGAAAACTGGACTGTGTCCTAATGAAATAGCTAGAGGTACACAACAAGAAGCAACAGTTAGAACTGGACATGGAACAACAGACTGGTTCAAAATAGGAAAAGGAGTATGTCAAGGCTGTATATTGTCACCCTGCTTATTTAACTTATATGCAGAGTTATATCATGAGCAATGCTGGGCTGGAGGAAGCACAAATTGGACTCAAGATTGCTGGGAGAAATATCAATAACCTCAGATATGCAGATGACACCACCCTTACGGCAGAAGGTGAGGAGGAACTGAGGAGCCTCTTGATGAAAGTGAAAGAGGAGAGTGAAAAAGTTGGCTTAAAGCTCAACATTCAGAAAACTAAAATCATGGCATCCAGTCCCATCACTTCATGGCAAATAGATGGGGAAACAGTGGAAACAGTGGCTGACTTTGTTTTGGGGCCTCCAAAATCACTGCAGATGGTGATTGCAGCCATGAAATTAAAAGATACTTACTCCTTGGACTTCCCTTGTGGCTCAGATGGTAAAGGGTCTGCCTACAATGTGGAAAACCCGGGTTCGATCCCTGGGTCGGGAAGATCCTCTGGAGAAGGAAATGGAGACCCACTCCAGTACTCTTGCCTGGAAAATCCCATGGATGGAGGAGCGTGGTAGGCTAGAGTCCGTGGGGTCACAGAGTCGGACACGACTGAGCGGCTTCACTTGGTGTTGGTCACTTTACTCCTTAGAAAGAAAGTTATGACCAAGTTAGACAGCATATTAAAAAGCAGAGACATTATTTTGTCCACAAAAGTCCATCTAGTCAAGGCTATGGTTTTTCCAGTAGTCATGTATGGATGTGAGAGTTGGACTATAAAGAAAGCTGAGCACCAAAGAATTGATGATTTTGAACTGTGGTGTTGGAGAAGACTCTTGAGAGTCCCTTGGACTGCAAGGAGATCCAACCAGTCCATCCTAAAGCAGATTAGTCCTGGGTGTTCATTGAAAGGACTGATGTTGAAGCTGAAACTCCAATACTTTGGCCACCTGATATGCAGAGCTGACTCATTTGAAAAGACCCTGATGCTGGGAGAGATTGAGGGCAGGAGGATAAGGGGACAACAGAGGATGAGATGGATGGATGGCATCACTGACTCACTGGACATGGGTTTGGGTAGACTCTGGCAGTTGGTGATGGACAGGGAGGCCTGGCATGCTGCAGTTCATGGGTTTGCAAACAGTGGGACACAAGTGAGTGACTGAACTGAACTGAATCAATTATTAATCTATTTTGGTGAAAGGAGTGAATAGATGCGTGTATTAAATTCATGGTCAAGGACTCAAATTCTCTTTTCTTTCATCCAGTGTTTGCCCTTTGTTGTCTCTTCTAGCTGAAGTTTTTTTTTTTTTTTTCTCCTATGTGTTTGCTTTTGAATCTCTTTTAGAAGAATGCACTTATTTATGTCTCATAGAATTAATTACTCCCCCCTAAAGAGCCCATCATTCCTGTCTCTCTCTATTGTTCCGATGTTGTATCAATGCCAGGATGACAGGAGTAAGGCAGAGCTATGCTAAGTGACAATGTGTGAAATGAGAAATTCAAATGTATCACCTAGTCATTTTCCTTCTTCTGTCTCTTTCTGTTAATGTATTAAAGGTAATAGTCTGAATCAAGCCTCTGCTTGTTTATTCCTTTCTGACAGAATTAGCTGGGGCAGTTTAGTCTCTGATTTGTTGTTGAGTCTCATCCACTTTCCATTGCTTCTAGGCATAATGCTTTCATTTTCTTAAAAACAAACAAACAAACAAAAAACACTAAACTTGCCCATAGTCCTTCTTCATGGTTACTTGGTTTGACAAATTTATCAACAAACGTAGAGAATGCTTTAGAGTAGATCACATTAGTCCTGGCTCATTTGTGACACAAAATCTTTAAGGTTACAGGGAATTGTTCTGAGATGCTAGGAGGTGAAGCCCCAGAAGGCAGCAGAGCAGTGGCTGGGTACCAAGGGCAAACAGTGAGAGTGGTCCATCCCAATAGGAGTGGAGGATGTTGTCTTTAGAGAATTTTAAAGCAGTTAAGAAAACCAAATAATGTCAGTCTACCTTTTTTAAAAATAAAACTTAATTTTTAGAATAGGTTTAGGTTTACAGCTAAATTGAGGGGAAGTTTTAGATTTCCATTATACTTCCTGTACCCCCCTCCCCCCGCAATTTCCACATTATCAAAATCCTCTATCAGAGAGGTATGTCTCTTATAAGGGAATTTTTTTTAAACAAGAAGCTACTTGGAGATTTTTAAAATATTTTTTGTTTTTGATGTGTCTATAGTGCTAGTGGTAAAGAACCCACCTGCCAATGCAGGAGACGAAAGAGATGTGAGTTCAATTCCTGGATTGGGAAGATCCCCTGGAGGAGGGCACAGCAACCCGCTCCAGTGTTCTTGCCTGGGGAATCCCACGGACAGAGGAGCCTGGCAGGCTGCAGTCCATGGGGTTGCACAGACTTGGAACGACTAAAGTGACTTAGCACACACATGTAAATAGTTCATAGCAAGCAGCTTCGATTTAATGGAGAATTACTTTCTATGTGCCAGCAAACTGGGGCTGGCTCATCTAACACATCTATTGAGGACCTGTAGATGCTTTATAAAGGTTCTGTGTGATACGGGTGAGGTGTTAAAGACATCCATTCCCTACCACAGAGATTACCTGAGCTACTTCAAAATTAATCTTAATACTTGGCTGGTTTTTTAAAAAGCTAATAAATATAAACCAACAGACTTGTCAGCATCTGGAAGGAAGCAGAAGAAAGAATTTGCTAAACCCATAAAACAAGTAAATCTTTGCTTAAGACTTGCACATGTCATTAATTAAACATTTTTATTGTGTGACTTGTTGGGGAAAAAAGGAAAAGAAAAAGAAACATCTTTCATTATGTGAACAGGTCTATAAATAATGAATGGATTATCCAATTTCAGCTCAATGCCAACAAAGCTGGGTCCAGCAGAAACACAGTGCCCTTTTCACTGCCTGTCATGAAAAGAAAAGGGTTTTAACACTTTTCTAAAGGAAGAGACAAATAAGAGAGGGAGTATAGTTCTAGAGGCAAATGGCTAAAAAGCAAGCCACTGAAACAACTTTCTGCATCTGAAAAAGGCACTAGTTTCCTTTTTCCTAGGTTTCAAGTACAGAGCTTGACTATGAACTTTTATCAAGGTGAGTTCAGAATCTGTTTTGAGCACTATAAAATATCTGAGAAAAGTTCCCTGAGGACAGAAGTAGTTAGGTAGTCCTCAATTACATGCTCTATTACTTATTTTTCACTAATGCTACCATTGCTTGTCTAAATTGATTGCCTTGCCCTTGATAATTCTAATTTGTAATAATTTTAATAACCAATAAATATTTATATTCACTTTCTACCACTCACTGTGCTGAGCACTTTAAATATTTTGTTTTATTTAGTTCGCACAACAAGACTATGACTTAGGCAGGATTATTATGTTCCTTAACAATTCATGAGAAGCAAACTGTGCCAGTTAACTCCTACACCTAAGACCTGACTCAGGATTCACAAACAAGCCTTACTCCAGAACTATCTTTATTCTGCTTCTATTTGTTATACAATCATCAATATATATTTTCCTATTGCTCCTCTCAGGGTCCACTGTGGTTGGCCATAACTCCTTAGGCTCTTCTCTTCTTTGAATTGGTTCATCTATTTTCTCTAAACTTCCTCACTCTGCCTAGAACCCAGAACAAGCATCCTTACTTATAACCTCTGGCCTAGGAATTGTCTATAGGATTGTAAAATTATCTAAGATATGTATCTCTATTCTTCTCTAAATGCTGACCAACTAATATGGCAAGGTGGTAAAGTAAGAAGTTTCTTAAAGGAAACTTCTGAAGTTTCCATGGGCTAAAAAGAAGGCAGAAGGCACAAGTAAGTGGAATATGTAGGCCATTCAGACACCTATCAACAACTACTGTTAAATGGATTTCTCTCCCTTAGCTCATTCCTCTGGCTATATGTATGAAGAGAGTCACTTATGATCTCTTGACAGAGAAGGAACAAACCTAAGCTGCAGCCACACCCAGCAGTGACATTAAAAGGTAACAGTGTCATGAAATACTTCCAGTGGGCAAAGCTTTGGCCAGTGTACCTTTTCCTCAGAGAGAGAAGAGCCCTGGCAGAGGAATAAATACAGTGATGATAGCTTGGATAGTTGCTTAGGACTTTGAATAAAAAGTACGGAAAAGCTGGTGACAATGAATTCATGTAAGAGTACTGTGAATGGCCTTGTGAGAGCAGATACAAAATGTAAAATTCCTGCCATTGGCACGTGTTAATGCCAACACTAATCAGAGGGCATCTATTACAAAAGAGACACCAGACAAGGAAGCAGACAGAATAACTTGGCCAATTGACATCTCTGTCACTGGCCACTCTTGGGTTGGCACAATGGATTTACAAAAAAAGTAGGCATGATAGTAGAAATACAGAATATGTTTGGTCCCACAGTGAAAGAAGACTCAGCTCCTACGAATGCCAAAAGACCGCTGCTCCATTAGCAGAGACCTTTATGAGTCCCCAGTATAGCACCAACTCTCAGGAAGACCAACCAGTCACTGGATGATATGTTGATTGCCCTCCTGCAGGGTACCTTCCCTACACCAGAATCAAACCCAGGGCTTCTGCATTACTGCTGGGTTCTTTACCGTCTGAGCCACCAGGGAAGCCCTGATTACAACTGGACCTTTTTTTTTTTTTTTTAACCCAAGAAAGGACAGGGATTCACCCTGACTAGAATAAACACATAAGCTGCGTGTGGATTTGCCTTTCCTGCTCTCAGGGTCCCAAGCAGCGCCGTGACCTCTGGGGATAAAAAAAATCTTTCTTGTGCTGATACAAGACCCTGTATACATCACATCAGGCCAACAGTCCCACTTTATAGCAAAGAAGATGTAGCACCTGGCACGTGATAATGGAATCTCTTGGCCTTATCACATACCATACCACTCACAAGCACCTAGGATGTTTCTTAAAGGTGTGCACTTGGAGATAAAGTATCACTATCAAATATGCAGAATACACACAAAATCAACAACCATTTAATAGCTCTTTTCCCCGGTAGGCAAAGACATCCATCTAGCAATCAAGAAATTGCATTGCAGCAGTGCTGCTCACCATCATTCTAGGTGACACTTTTGAAGAATTTATGCTTCTCAGCCGCACCACACTGGGGTTTTGCAGATTTAGAGGTCCTACATCCCAGAGGGAAATACTTTCACCACGGGGCAGAGAAAAAGGTTTTAATAAACTTCAAGTCCATGAGGTTGCATGTCCTTTTGGTCTCCTTGTACCAAGAGATCCACAGGGGGAAACGGGGCAGGGAGGAGAACCTGATTCTGATCACTGGCATGAATTAGCATAGCTGTTACACATGATGGTCAGAGGAGAATATGTTTGCCCCCAGAGCATCCACTAGAGAGTCTGCTGCTAATTTTGATAATAAATATATAAAAGAGCAGTGGTCATGGCCAGGAAAGCAGGGTGACTAAGGACCCATATCCCTCTGATCTGATCATGGTATTAGTTACATCACCAAAGGATCTCCTAATACCAACAGAAGTGCTCACTGAGGATACAAAGAACTCAGAATAGACAGTGGGGGAGGAGACAATGATGAGTTTCAGTTATAACTTCAAGTTCAGCCTCAGAAGCAAGTGCAATAGTTTATCCCACTGAACTTTCTAAGTTTCCCTGATAAAAGATAGTAAAAGAGTCCTAATGGTCTGTTCCCACACACGGATGAATAGGATCTGAGTGGCACAAGTGGTAGACGATAGAGGAGACTGTGTCCATCACCAAGATTCCCCATTCAGGACTGAGGTTCTCCTCCCCCAGCTGTTGGAAGGGTTGACAGCTGACAATTTTCAGCTGAGACCTTCTTGGGAACTTCCCTCAGCGGAGAAGAGAACACCTAACCCCAGAGATGCTCCGCCCCAGAAACTGCAGTATCAAATGACTGTTCAGTATAGCAATGTAAAGACTTGCATCCCTGGCTCATGGAGTGATTCCCGTAGAGCATTCTGACTGCAGAGCAACCTGTGGGACCCTTTGCTGTGCCTGCATCACATCTATTCACCACCTTCTTCTGTATCATTCCTGCACTCTCCTACAGATTCTGTTTCAACAGTGCAATCATCTCCTCTGTATCAGGGTCTGATTCCCAGGCAATTTATCTAAAGAGGTGGCAGAGGTGCAATGTAGCCCAGGCAATCTGAACCCAGACCTGTGCTGACTGTATCCTGAGTAGCTACCTAAATCTCTGCTCTCTTCCTATTTCCCATTCAGTTTTGACCCTTTCTGTGAAATTCTTCTGATGTAGTGGCATACGAGATGCAGTTATCTTTCTCTGGTATTGCCCACAGTTTGCACTGATTTCCAAAACCTACATTGAAAAACATTTACCTAGGGACAAGGGAGGATGTTTTAAGTCCCAGCTGAGGTCCTGAACTCATCATAAAGCCCTTCTATATATCATGACTCCTTCTCTAGATGGCTGATCTGCAGCCAGGACCTATGAACACTCTAGATACTGAATAAAAAATTACAGGCAGCTTTATGTAGCTATGTGATCACCATTAGACAAAACCTCAAGTGGCACTTCTACACGCCCACGATCAGTAAGGGGATCTTTGCATGTGAAGGGTGTAAGCCTAATAAGGACTCTTGGCATGCCAGCACATTTGAGAGTCAAGGTTCTTCATTGTTGTTCAGTTGCTAAATAGTATCTGACTCTCTGTGACCCCATGAATGGCAGCACGTCAGGCTTCCCTGTCCTTCACTATTTCCTGGAGTTTGCTTAAACTCATGTCTACTGAGTGAGTTGGTGATGCCATCCAACCACCCTCTGTCACCCTTTTCTCCTGCCCTCAATCTTTCTCAGTATCAGGGCCTTTTACAATGAGTCGGCTCTTTGCATCAGGTGGCCAAAGTATTTAAGTAGATTAGGGACTCAGCCCACATCACTTATTTCTCTGTGGTTTGAAAATAACATAATGGAAAAACCAAAACAGGGTTTCAAGTTGAAAGGACTGAGTCTAGCTCTACCCTCTTGCTGTGTGGCCTTGAACAAGTGGCTTAATCTCACTGGGCTTCTCTTTCACTCCTACAATGATGATGGGGATCGAGGCATGCTGGATTTTCAGGTCACTTTTACCTACTCCAAAGCACATGCTCTACTCCCCATCTCTCTGCAGAAAATCAGAAAGGACCCTCCCAGACAGGGGGAAGCATTTTCTCACATCTGCTCTAAAGGTAGTAAAATGAATGTTTCCATCTAGGATGCATATAGGTTTCTCCAGAGTCAAAGGCTTTCCTAGGTGTATATGTACTGCTTGGCAACCTACTCCGGTTCTCTTGCCTGGAAAATCCCACGGATGGACAAGCCTGATAGGCTACAGTCCATGGTGTCACAAAGAGTCGGACATGACTGAGCAACTTCACTTTCACTTTTCACTTTGAGTCTGTGACTGATTTAGAAATAGAAAAAAGCAAGGGTCTATGTACTATGCCTGGAAAATTAACTGGAAGAGATGGCCTTGAAATTTCAGCACAGAGTTTCATTTCATTTCAGTTTAGTTCAGTTGCTAAGTCATGTCTGACTCTTTGCGACCCCATGGACTGTAGCACGCCAGGCTTCCCTGTCCCTGTCCTTCATCATCTCCTGGAGTTTGCTCTTGTCCATTGAGTATGTGATGCCATCATTTAGTAAAGTTTCAAGATACAAAAGCAATGTACAAAATTATCTCTCTTTCTTCCTCTCCCCCCTCATCTCCCTCTGTCTCTTTCTCTGTTCCTCTCCCTGTTCCTCTCCCTCCCCTTGTCTCTCTCTTATTTTTCTTTCTTCCTCTCCCTGCCTCTGTCTCTCTCAGCCATAAATTTCCGTGCAATATTTTACAGCATAAAATGTTTGCTTTTCCCCTCCTCTCTTCGTTTTGTCTATCTCTCCCTGTTCCTATTCACCTCTATTTTCTGAGCAGAGATCACTGCTGAGGGATGCACTAGAACACGTGGTTCCTATTCTCATTTATTCTAACCCCTTCAATCACGAGTTCTTGAAATTCTGGGACCACTGTTTCCTGACACAGCTTACCACTAAAGCAATGATCAGTTCAGTTATTAAACCAGAAGACAGGGATAAAAGTGGCAACTATTTCAATAAAAATAGAATCATCTTGTTAATACATAATTAAAAGGAGTATTTGTTCATTATGGACTCAATCCCATGTTCCTTCCTACCTGCTCCTTCCACTTGCTCACAAAGAGTCCCTCCTCTTTCCCCTGTTTTTCCCTTGTTCTAATACTCATTTTAAAATGTGCCTCCCCCAAAAAATAAAATAAAATGTGCCCAAATTAATGATGACTCAATGTTAACAATTCCATAAATCAAAAATACATTTAACTTACTTATTCTGCTTAAAGGCATAATACAATTACAAATTAGAACTAATGGGTGATTTTTCCCATGAGGAAGAGACTAGTTAGGAAAATTCCTCACTAGAAGGGTTACTTTGCCAGATACAAATGAACAAGTGTCTTACTACAACCACATATGCAGAATCTTATTTCTCCAAACAGACCAAATCACACCATGTAAACCGTGCATGGTATCATGGTCTAAATACCAGTTAGTAAGAGGCAGGCCTAGAATTCATAATCAAACCTATTTGGCCCCCAAACCCATTGTCTCTTTTAGAGTATGAATCGGCCCAGTATCCTCTAAACTCAACTAAATTTGGTTCATAGGTGCTTTTGCTCACTGTCAAGTTCCATCCCTAACTTGGTGTCTGGCACTTAGGAGCCTTTCAATATCAGTAAATGGCTGTGCAAGGGATGAACACTTCTGTGCACCTGCGTCTCCTCCTGGGGCGGGGAAGGGAGTTAGTTACAGTGCCTTTTCAACTTCACGGGCCTTCCACAAGCAGAAGTAGACTGCAATTCTGTATTTGGTAAATACTCGGTCAAAGAATCATTGCTTTAGACCTGGACTCAACTTTCAACGTTATCTAATCTTAACCTCTTACGTTTCAGTTTAGGAAAGTAGATCACACAGAGAGAAAACGACTTGTCCCAAGGCGCATAACTAATTCAAAACCAGAACAAACTTTGATTCTAGGTTGTTCAACCTCATTAGAAAAGGTTTCCTATGGGTATTGAAGATGACAAAGTGATGGGCAATATTTCAACAAAACCATTGTATTACTAGTTAAGGTGACCGCTCAAATTATTTAACCAATAACAAATTATTGTAGCTATATTTTAATACAGTTTTTTTTTGCTTTTAAATTAGAGTTGTAAATGAATTACTCAGAACTATTACAGTATTAGAGAATATGACATTGACTATATATCTAGCATTACCAGTGAGTTTCACAAACACTGTCATATGTTTTCTACAATGTTAATTAGAATCTTTTGCTTTTCACTTACTTAAAGCATTTCTTGTAAGGCAGGTGTTGCTGCTGTTACTGTTGTTGCTAAGTTGCTTCAGTCGTGTCCGACTCTGTGTGAGCCCATAGATAGCAGCCCACTGGTAGTGGTGATGAAATCCCTCAGCTTTTGTTTGTTCAAAAAAGTCTTTATCTCTCGTTTTTTGTTTTTTTTTTTTCCTGACGGACAATTCTGCCAGATATTCTGAACTGATATTTCTTTTCATTTCAATATGGAAAAAATGAATCCTTGTGCACTGTTGGGTGGGAATATAAATTGGTACAGCCAATATGGAAAATAGTAAGGAGGTTCTTCAAAAAATTAAAAATAGAACCATCACATGACCCAGCACTTCTACTTTGGCGGGTATATCCTAGGGAAATAAAACCAGGATGTCAGACTGAGTACCTATACCTCTGTTACAGGAGATAATCAAGAAGAGGTGACCACTAGCAAACCTGCAAGCTGGAAATAGGCAATAAGAAGATTTTACTTCCATCATTGTCTTTGGAGTGTATGTTCTGCCCACCATTCCTATATCTGGAGCTGTTTCAGGCATGTAGCCTTGACAGAGTAATGTGTTGCTGAGGCTGCCTGGACTGAACACTTGTCTGAACTGAGTTAAGGACTCTACAAAAAATTTCAGATTCTGGCAGGCAGGTGTAGAGATTTTTCATCTTATGGTCACCCAAGATAAGTCTCATATATGTTTGCTTATTAAACCTGACACTTGCCAACATGGGCTTCTCTGCATTTTCAGTCTTTCCTTGCCTTCTATGTACAGGAGCTTGTTTCAGATTTTACCCAGGAAATTCCCAAGTTTGTGAACAAACTATGCCCATGTTCCTTGCAGCTTTATTTACAAAAACAAAGACATGAAAACAACCTAAGCTTCCATAGACAGAGAGATGGATAAAGAAAATGGGGTGTGTATATAGCAGCAGAATATTATTCAGCCATAAAAAAGGAAATTCTGCCACTTGCAACAACAGGGATTAATCTTGAGGGCATTATGCTAAGTGAAATAAGTCAGACAAAGAAAGACAATTTACATAAGATCTCACTTATGTGAGCAACCTAAAAAAACAAAACTCATAGAGACAACAGAGTTTTGGTGACAGGTGGTTACCAGAGGCAGAGGGCAGCAGTGGGGGTGGCGGGGAATGAGGGAAGGTAGGGCAACAATACTGTTTATATATCTGAAAGTTGCTAAAAAAGTGTCTCAGCCATGTCTGACTCTTTGTGACCCAATAGACTAGACCCCATGGACTATTCTGTCCATGGAATTCTCCAGGCCAGAATACTGGAGTGGGCAGCTGTTCTCTTCCCTAGGGGATCTTCCCAACCCAGGGATTGAGCCCAGGCCTCCTGCATTGCAGGCAGATTCTTTACCAATTGAGCTAAGAGTAGATCTTAAAATTCTCATCACAAGGAAAAATATCACTATTGACATGATGGATGTTAACTAAACTTACTGTGATAATTGTTTCACTCTATATATACCTATATATGTACACCAGATCATATTGTACACCTTAAATATGCACAATGTTATATATGTCAATTATATCCCAATAAAACTGGAAAAATAAACAAAGGAGTTAAAAATCAGAAAAAAGTGGAAGAAAATTCACCAATCCTATGGCAAAGGCACCAACCAGTCAGAATAAATGCTGGCCAGTGTGTGATCCTATGATATTCAGAACAAGAGCACCAGCTTCACAATATGTTCATCAATAGTCTGACCACTTTATGTTCTCCTAGACCTTTTTTTTTTTTTTTTTTTGCTCAGGCTGATTAGTTCATCTGTAAATTTTACAGGATTTATTATCTGCAACTCACTCTTCTTCTTCTGTCCTCTTATTTAACCCAACAAAAATGCTGTACTAAATGTATAAGAAGAGAGGCAGTTTCATGTGGCTAATGAGATCCTGGGCCTGTGGTTGAATCTTGAGGGATTTGCTGTGTAAAGAGAAGCCAGAATTTTCTTGAACCAGGCTGAGAGTGACAGTTAAGCTCCTGGAGGACCATGGAAAACCTAGCAGGCAATGTGAGGTCCACTGGTAAGCTCCATCTGTTGCTAAGTACCTCAGCACTCAAGTATCTGAAAAAATGAGCTCATATTGGCTCGCAATGTGGAGATGCAGAAAAAATGGATTTAAATATCTTCCCTTCTAGGAACGTACTTTCTAATAGGCCAGCAAGCTGCCTGTCCTTATTGGAGACTGCAAGGGTTTTTAAGATTATGTGACATTAAATACATACTGTTCTCCAAACATATGATACACAAAATAGCACAAATTCTCCGTATGAAATAAAAGAACAGAGTTAGCAAGTTAAACAGATTGTTAATGAAATAAAGTCAGACCCATGTGTTTCTTTCTAATTCATTCTGGCTCGCTTCTCACAGTTAGGGTCACAGGTGAGTATAAGAAGCCATTCTCCTGAACCCGACCACCACTTCAGGAATGAGTCTGGCCGTGTACATGAACAGACCACACCACAGGCGCAGTGCACAGATGGTGATATACTTAAAACAGTAAACATTTCAAACTCCCCACAGGGAAGTTGCTACAAGGCCTTTACATCATTAAAGCAGGAAATTTCATCAATGAAGAAAATTAAATAAAACAGCCAATGCTGGTTCCTTTTTTTGTGGCATCATTTTTTTTTCTTTTTTCAATCCAGAGAAAGCTGATTATAGGTTGTAAACTAGGTTCCCTATAATACTTTATGGCAAAAGAGAACAGAAGAAAGCTGAGGATTAAAGTGTGGTGAGGAAAAAGAAGTGTTCTCCTAGCTGGATACAGAGAAATATTCAAAATATTTTGAACACCTGAATGAAGATTATTTCAGCGGCAATGAGTTAACTTCTGATATGGTTGTCAGGACTGCTTGGGGCCCATTATAACAACTCTCAACAAAGTTAGGAGCCAACTTTCAACAAAAACACCTGAAGTCTTCACTAAATAAGTAAGTGAAAGTGCTAGCTGCTCAGTTGTGTCTGACTTTGCGACCCCAGGGACTGTAGCCCACCAGGCTCCTTCATCCATGGGGATTCACCAGGCAAGAATACTTGAGTAGGTAGCCATTTCCTCCTCCAGCAGACTTCTTCCCAACCCAGGGATCAAACCCAGGCCTCACACATTGCAGGCAGATTCTTTACTGTCTCAGCCACCAGGGAAGCCACACTGAATAAATGCTAACGGGTTCTGTTTTTTGTTTTGTTTTTACTTAAACACTTATATGGAATACATTCTCAGTCCCAGAGGACTGTGATCTCTTTGATGAACCAAGTCAATGTGTTAATTTTTGGATAACAATTGTTGAAGTCGAATGAAAAGAAATTGTCTCTCAGAAGAAATGCAACCTAAACCAAGATGCTGATTAGCTAGAATATCAGAAACACAAAACTGAAGCTTTGGAAGAGATTATGAGGTATCATTTTGACACCTCTTCTCCACACTAAAACTCCTCCTTACGGAGACTGATATCTTCCCTGGTGGCTCAGATGGTAAAGAATCTGCCTGTAATGAAGGAAACCTGGGTTAGATCCCTGGGTCAGGAAGATCCGCTGGAGAAGGAAATGGCAAACCACTCCAGTATTTTTGCCTGCAGAACTCCATGGAACGAGGAACCTGGCAGACTACAGTCCATGGGGTCGCAAAGAGTCTAACACAACTGAGCGACTAACATTTTCACTTTACAGAGGCCCCTTGGACATCTGTACCTTTCCCTCTCTTTGGTGGTTTCTGTACTCAAAATGAAAATAACCGTGTATTTTTACCATTTTTAAAAAATTGTATTAAGATGCACATAACATAAAATTTACAATTTTAGACTTACAATGCAGGCCTGTTAGACACATTCACAATGTTTTCAACCATCACCACTGTCTAGTCCCAGAACTCTTCCATTACCTGATTTGTTTTGAGAGCCAGATTTGTTTTTGTCTGTACAGCTCACCTTAGCAGGATTCTCAGATTCAAACCCTGACCAATTGGCAGTGAAAGCATGGAGTCTTAACCACTACACCACCAGGGAATTCCTAGAAAAGCAGATTCTTAAGACTCACCTCAAACTGCTCAATCAGAGGCTCTGGAGGTGGCGCCCAGGCTGATTCTTTTTTTAAAAAAGTCTTCACTAGATTTGCTACAACCTTGCTTCTGGTTTATGTTTTGGATTTTTGGCTGTGAGGCATGTAGCATCTTAGCTCCCTGATCAGGGATCCAACCCATACCTCCTTCATCGGAAGGCAAAGTCCTAGCCACTGGGCCACCAGGGAATCCCCTAAAACCAGATGCTTTATGACTCTCCATGTGTTTCACTGACAATCAGCAAGTATCACAGTCTATCACTAACACAGAGTGAGGCAGAGCATGTAATCAGCAAATGTTTACTAAATACTTACTTTGGATAGTTCTATCATGAATATTAAATGGGGCTGGAAATCAGGACCCTTAATTCCAGTTCCACTTTATTTCATAATGACCTGTCCTTAACCTCCCTTTACTTGATGGATAACAGATGACTCATGTGTAAAAAAAGTTAACAATAATGACTCTTCAGGCCTCTTAGGTCCACTGCATGGAGAAAATCTGTTTATCTGATTATCTGTGTCAACTCTTTTTGAGAAGCATAAAACATTAGGTAAATTCAAGGGGAAAAGGGTGAAAACTATTTTGAAAAGTTGAAAATCTCATTTTGTGGTCCTTCAGAGGGAGACGTATCCAGAAGGTGATTAACAGACATGCATAATATTGATGAGCTAATGAATTATCACTAATGAGAAATTGTATCATTAAACGGCTTGTTAGCACCATATTGGAACTGGCTTTAGACTGCCATCCAAAAGATATATCCAAACCTCTCTAATTTCGGTTATTTTTCATTATTTGACTTAATCTTCCTTTTACCCCTCCAAACATGATTCACATTTTCAACTATAGAGTTGGGGTCTCCTAAGTCTTAGCGATATGTCTATCTGTGTGAACACATGGGTGAACGAGTGAATAACTTATCTGCAAGCCGAATGAGCTTGCTACTGAAGCAAAACCATTCACAGGAACACCCAATCTGTCTATCATTTCTATGGAGAGAGGGCATGAGCCCATAATATTGGAAAACAAAAAGACATGGTGTTGTTTTCATTCCACAGTGGAACTGGAAAGCACTAGTTCTCCGGGAAGCTAGTTTGTGTGATGCTGACCTATTCCAAGGATGGACACTTTACCTCCCATTTGTCAGTCTGAGGCAGAAAGGAAGCTTACCGTTATAAAGAACTATGGAAAACAGTATGGAGGTTCCTTAAAAAAAAACTAAAAATAGAGCTACCGTATGATCCAGCAATCCCACTCCGGAACATATACCCAGAGAAAATCATAATTCCAAAAGAACATATACCTCAGTGTTCATTGATGCACTATTCACAATGGCTAGAACATGGAAGCAATCTAAATGTCCATCAACAGGTGAGTGAATAAAGAAGATGTGTGTGAATGTGTGTGCATGTATGTGAGTGTGTGTAATGGAATATTACTCAGCCATATAAAAGGAAAGAAATTGGGTCATTTGCAGAGACATGGATGGACTTAGAGTTGGTCATACAGACTGAAGTAAGTCAGAAAGAGAAAAGCCAATATCATAGATTAACACATATAGGTATAATCTTAAAAAATGGTAGAGATGATCTTATTTGCACAGCAGAAATAGACATGGATGTAGAGAACAAACATATGGATACTAGGAGGGAAGGGGGGTGAACTGGGAGATTGGGATTGACACATACACAATACTATGTATTATATAATTAATGAGAACCCACTGTATAGGAACTCTACTCGGTGCTCTGTGGTGATCTAAATGGGAAGGAAATCTAAGAAAAGAGGGGATATACATCTATGTATGGCTGATTTAGTTTGCTGTAGAAACTGCAGTAGAAACTGACACAGCAGTGTAAAGCAACTATGACTACAATTTTTAAAAAAGAAAAATGAAACAAAATAGAACTTCTTGTGACCTCCACTAGCCCTATGGAGTACAACATACACACTGGAAGCCTCCACATTATTCTTAGAGATCCAAATATGGAAATCAAGTGGGGACTTTGGAAGGCAGAATTTGTTTGGTTGAGATTAAGTGAAAAGTCTGTGTGTGTGTGCGCTAAGTCACTTCAGTCATGTCTGACTCTTTGTGACTCTATTGACCATAGACTTGCAGGCTCCTCTATCCATGGAATTTTCCAAGCAAGAATGCTGGAGTGGCTTGCCATGCCCTCCTCTGGGGTATCTTCCTGATGCAGGGATCAAACCTGTGTCTCTTACATCTCTTGCATTAGCAGGCAGGTTCTTTACCACTAGCCCCACCTGGAAGGCTGAAAAGTCTCTGAGCAGCTCCAACAAAATATTGGTATAAGATAGTACTTAACATGAAAATAGTAAGAGCTAATAATGAGAGCTAAAACTGTGTTCCAAGCATGATTTTAAAGCACTTTACATGTACTTTCCCAATGAGGAGATTTCTCTTTGGCTGATAATCAACCATAATAATCTGAGGCGAGAGCTGGGGCAGGAAAGAAGCCATTGTTTAGTTTCATAAAAATATATATATATATATATATATAGACTGTTTTATTTGGCATCAATTTAAGACCATCACCTTCAAAAAAGAGATGTTATTTTATTCTTGAAGATTCAGAAATACTTCCTAAAAACCAAGTAGGACACATTCAGGTTAAAAGCCATGATACAAGTATAAATAGTGACTTTATTCATTTAAGGTTTTTATTTGTTTTATATAGTCAAGGGCAATCCTGGAGATCAGGCTTTCAATTTTAAGATGCTGAGCCAATGTTAAAATTGTTGCTTCAACCAAAATTCATCCAAGTTCTCAAACCTCACACTGGAAAAGTTCAAGATGGACCTCAGTGAAGGGGAAGATTCTGCTGTATGTGTTTTGCTTTTCATCAATTTTTTTTGTGTGTGTGGCTTCAAAATACTTTGGCAGGAGCTAGTGAAATCATGTTAATATATTTATGTTACAGAAAGGTTTTATTTTATAAATATTTTGAGAAAAGAATCTGCAGCTAAGAAGACTTTACGGAGTATAAAAAGATAACAGATTTGGGAACCAAGCAGATGTGGTTTTCAATCTTCTGAAAACATGGGGTTAGTTATAACATATAGTGCTGTTGAAATAACTAAAGATACGGTTGTCAAACTCAGTTCTTAGCATATAGAAGGTGTATCAGTAAGGGTCCAACTGGATGGATGGGTAGATAGGCATTTGAACAAGGATTTGACATTAGGCAACTCTGGGAGCTGATTCGGAGAAGGCAATGGCACCCCACTCCAGTACTCTTGCCTAGAAAATCCCATGGATGGAGGAGCCTGGTAGGCTGCAGTCCATGGGGTCGCTAAGAGTTGGACACAACTGAAGCAACTTAGCAGCAGCAGCAGCAGCAGCAGGGAGCTGATTAAACACACTCTGCAAGACTGCTGTCCCCTGACTGGTGCTAGAGCTTGAAGCCCATAATGCAGGCAGGCAGGAAGAGTAGACAGGTAAATAGTTCTGGAGAACAAAAGCATGTTAGTATCTACAAGCAAGAGCTGGATTTAGGAGGTCAAACTAAACCCTGTGTTACTTTCTATTGGTAATGGCCATGGTGGTCTGAGTGTCCTTCAGAAGCTAGAGCGAAACACACACAACTGGGTGAGGCATCCAATAAGAAAGTCAGAGAAATATGGGGCTGTTTCAACCCAAATCTCTGCCTCAGGCCAGTGAGGTAAGCAAAAGGATATGAAAGACCATCAAATAGCTGCTGCTTCATGTCTTTCCTCCAAATTTCAAGGGAGAAACCCTTCTTTGGCCTACCCAAACCAGAAACACACAAAAAAGAGAATTCTGGCGTGTCCTTCAACCTAGCTAAAAGGATACATTATAAAACTTCTACAGTAGAAACTCAGGAGCTGAAAACTGTTGGCATCTGTGTTATTCATCATGCATCCTCCTTTTTAAACAAGTAATTATAGGTAACACTTAATTATGGAGTTTTAGTTGTCTAGTAATCGAGGAGATAAGACACATTCATGAGAGAGAATAAAATACATCGTAGCCTAAGACAAGTGGCAAATACAGGTGGAAAAGATAATTCCATCTTGAATTTTAACACTTGTTAACTGACAGTGCTAGACAGTAATTCTGGCTTGAGAAAGATTCTGAGCCATATTTATTTGCCAAACTTTTATTGAGTGCCTCCTATATGCAGGCACTATTCTAAATGCTATGGAAATACCTGTGAACAAAAATGTCAAAAGGCCCCACCTTCATTCTAGTGAGAGAGTCAACAAGCCAATCAGTAGCACAACACATAATGTAACAAATATATTTGAGTTTAACAGAAAGAATGCAGTGACTTGTGGAGCTGGGTGTTGTACCCCATGGGTATATTGTTCTGTCTGGTTTAAAAGGTCAAGGATAAGATATTGATGCTACTTGGAATGTTTAGGAAAGTCTCAAAATGGGCAATAAAGTATCTACTGGGAAATTAATATGACATTCTGGTATTGCAGTATGTTGGCCAGAATGGTTGAAGGAGAGGGTTCATGTAGGACACGCATAGGAGATGTGACTGAAAAGGAAGACTGGGGTCAAGCTGAAGAAGATGTGAAGGTAAGGCATGTTATGTAATATTTGCTTTTCTAAGGTGTGCTGTATAGATTTTTCCTGAGGCTCAGAAATCCAGCAGTGATAGGAACCATGTTGGAATTCAATCCACCTTCCCTATGTGCAGCTGATTGTCATGATGAAAATGAATAGGCAATAAAGGTGGTTCTTGTTAAAACTAAATTGGAATGATTGATTTTCCTCTGGATTATTTAGATTCCTGAAACCTGTGAGTCTCATTATGGAAAGAAAAATATTTACTCTACATTTAAAATTTTATAATAGATAAAACCCAAATATCTCTGGGGAAAAATGCAAGAAAACCAGGTCTTTATGTGGCAATGTAAGGGGATAATGTGGCCTATAAAGAGGGGCTAATATGCCCTGACTGCTCTGAGAATAAATTTCATCATTAAAATCAACACTCAAATACTTGCAAACTTGGAGGGGGAGGGGTTCTGACTTAAAGTGAATTAATTCAGTGTTCTTAAAAGAAAGTCCAATTGATTCCTTTCCATGCCCAGAAAAACTCTACTCTGAGAAATAAATGGGTGTGTGTGTGTGTGTGTGTGTGTGTATTAGGTGGGTGTCGGTAACTACATTAGACTATCTGATGGAGAGGGTTTATATGGGGCAGAGGTAGGAGATTGGATAGATTCTTGAAGTTGCCATAGAAGGTGTGGATACTTTCTAGGCAAAGAACACCTACAAATACAATGCCACCAATAGCAAGGAAGAAAAAGTAAGGTTTAGAATCAATGATCTAAGAAACACATGAAAATATGCTCAACGTAGCTCATTATTAGAGAAATGTAAATCAAAACTACAATGAGATATCACTTCACACCAGTCAGAATGGCCATCATTAAAAAGTCTACAAATAAATGCTAGAGAGGTGTGGAGAAAAGGGAATGCTCTTGCACTGTTGGTGGGTATGTAAATTGATACAGCCACTATGGAAGATGGTATGAGAATTCCTTAAAAAAACTAGGAATAAAACCACCATATCACCCAGCAATCCCACTCCTAGGCATATACCTTGAGGAAACCAAAGCTGAAACAGACACATGTATCCCATTGTTCATTGCAGCACTATTTACAATAGCTAGAACATGCAAGCAGCCTAGATGTCCATCGACAGATGAATGGATCAAGAAGTTGTGGTATATATACACACTGGAATATTACTCAGCCATAAAAAAGGAATGCACTTGAGTCAGTTCAGATGAGGTGGATGAACCTAGAACCTATTATACAGAGTGACGTGAGTCAAAAAGAGAAAGATAAATATCATATACTAATGCATATATATGGAATCTAGAAAAATGGTACTGAACAATTTATTTACAGGGCAGCAATGGAGAAACTGACATAGAGAATAGACTTATGGACATGGGGAGAAGGGAGGAGAGGGTGAGATGTATGGAAAGAGTAACATGGAAACTTACATTACCATACGTAAAATAGATAGCCAATAGAATTTGGTGTATGGCTCAGGAAACTCAAACAGGGACTCTGTATCATCCTAGAGAGGTGGGATGGGGAGGGAGATGGAAGATGGTTCAAAAGGTAGGGGATATATGTATATCTATGGCTGATTCATGTTGAGGTTTGACAGAAAACAACAAAATTCTGTAAAGCAACTATCATTCAAAAAAAATAATTAAAAAAAAAAGTTGAACAGAATCAATGACCTGCAGAAAAGGTGCTCAATGACTGGAGTGGAGAAACTTTAGAGAATAGGAAACAGCCAAATTAGACTAGCCCAACAAGGACTGGAATACTTAACACCTCAAATCCTATAAACACTTCAAGTCCCAAACCCCTTAAGATTGAAATTCTAATTTTTAAAAATTAAGGACTGATACAAATATTTTATCAGGAAAATTTTCCATAGTAGATCACACATTTTCAGTTATAAAAACCTCATCCTATTTAAAATTCTACTTGTCAATGTTTCCCTTTCTGGTCTAGACCTGATACCAGGCTTCTGGGCATTTAGTTTTTAGGCCAGCTCTTCGAGCTGTGAATCGTGTCAATGGGAACTTGGTCTCCTCTCATCCGAGTAAACCTTTGTCTTTGGAGCCTCTGCTTTCTGCAGTAGAGAATCATTCCCATCATAGTTACCTGATCCTATTTATACTGATGCCTTAAATAATGTATCCGTAATAATATTTATTAAGACTTTCAGATAATATAAATCACATACTATCTGTATTTGACACAGATGTGTGTGTAACTTTAGCCCTGGATAGGATATCTTGATACATTTTCTCATCAATCTGTGGGAGGGGAAGTAGAATTAAATAAAGCACATGGTTCCTAGCGGGAGTCTCCTGGTTGATTATTGAGAATATCTGGTGCTTTTGTTTCCTCAGTATCCATTCCCCTTTCTGACATCAGGACTTCAGTTTCCCTTTAGAGAACTCATTCTGCACATGAAGTCATTCTTTGGCTTCAGATATAGAAAAAGTATAGGTCTTGTGGATTGAAGCACCACATCCCCTTGAACACAGTGATTGTTTTAGGACAGGCATGTAAATCAAAGCCACTCCTGTGATGTTTCCCAAAAGTTCCATTGTGAGGTGCTCTCTTTCCTCTAGATTGCTTAAAAGGTTAGAGAAAAGCTTGGAGCTATTTTGGTCACCTTGCTTTTCTGAGAATAAAGCCAGAAAACAGACAGAATAAAAAAAGTGAGGAAATTGTCAAAGAATACTCTGATTGTATTGAGTGAGAATCCAAATGAAATTTGTGAACCAATGAAATTCATTTTCATTTAAGAGAATGTGGGTCATTTTAGCTATAAATATCAGATATTTAATTGAATAATATACATATAAAGGAAATCTAAGTATAAAAAAATAATTTCCAAGTGGATTACAATTTTATGAAAAAAATAAAGGCCACCTGATATTATCCAATCTCACTTACAAATGAAGATTTGAACCAGTTTGCTTAATTGACTTATCCATAGCCTCATCATATCTAATATTACAGCCACAAATTGAACTCATTTATCTGGAAGACAGTTATTTAAAATCTACTAATAATACACATTATACATTATAACAGATTATATATTATTATACACTTATATTGGAGAAGGGAATGGCAATCCACTCCAGTATTCTTGCCTGGAGAATTTTATGGACAGAGAAACCTGGCAGGTTACAGTCCATGAACTTAAAGAAAGTAGGGAAAACCACTAGACCATTCAGGAATGACCTAAAACAAATCCCTTATGATTATATAGTGGAAGTAACAAAGAGATTCAAGGAATTAGATCTGATAGACTGAGTGTCTGAAGAATTATGGACGGAGGTTCATGACATTACACAGGAGACAGGGATCAAGATCATCCCTAAGAAAAAGAAATGCAAAAAATCAAAATGGCTATCTGAGTAGGCCTTACAAATAGCTGAGAAAAGAAGAGAAGCTAAAGGCAAAGGAGAAAAGGAAAGGTATACCCATTTGAATGCAGAGTTCCAAAGAATAACAAAGAGAGATAAGAAAGCCATCCTCAGTGATCAGTGTGAAGAAATAGAAGAAAACAATATAATGGGAAAGACTAGAGATCTCTTCAAGAAAATTAGAGATACCAAGGGAACATTTCATGCAAAGATGGGCTCAATAAAGGACAGAAATAGTATGGATCTAAGAGAAGCAGAAGATATTAAGAAGAGGTGGCAAGAATACACAGAACTATACAAAAAAAGTCTTCACAACCCAGATAATCGTGATGGTGTGATCAATCACCTAGAGCCAGACATTCTGGAATGTGAAGTCAAGTGGGCCTTAGAAAGCATCACTATGAACAAAGCTAGTGGAGGTGATGGAATTCTAGTTGAGCTATTTCAAATCCTAAAAGATGATGCTGTGAAAGTGCTGCACTCAATATGCCAGCAAATGGAAAACTCAGCAGTGGCCACAAGACTGGAAAAGGTCAGTTTTCACTCTAATCTCAAAGAAAGGCAATTCCAAAGAATTCTCAAATGACTGCACAATTACACTCATCTCACACTCTATCAAAGTGATGCTCAAAATTCTCCAAGCCAGGCTTCAACAGTTCATGAACCGTGAACTTCCAGATGTTCAAGCTGGATTTTAAAAAGGCAGAGGAACCAGAGATCAAATTGTCAACACCGTTGGATCTTCGAAAAAGCAAGTTCCAAAAAAATATCTGTTTTTGCTTTATTGATTATACCAAAGCCTTTGACTGTGTGGATCACAACAAACTGTGGAAAATTCTGAGAGATGAGAATAGCAGACCACCTGACCTGCCTCTTGAGAAACCTGTATGCAGGTCAGGCAGCAACAGTTAGAACTGGACATGGAACAACAGACTGGTTCCAAATCGGGAAAGGAGTAAATCATGGTTGTAAATTGTCACCCTGCTTATTTAACTTATATGCTGAGTACATCATCAGAAACACTGGGCTGGATGAAGAACAAGCTGGACTCAAGATTGCTGGGAGAAATATCAATAACCTCAGATATGCAGATTATACCTTTTAGCAGAAAGTGAAAAAGAACTAAAGAGCCTCTTTATGAAAGTGAAAGAGGAGATTGAAAACGAAGATCATGGCATCCAGTCCCATCACTTCATGGGAAATAGATGGGGAAACAGTGGAAACAGTGCCAGACTTTATTTTCTGGGGCTCCCAAATCACTGCAGATGGTGACAGCAGCCATGAAATTAAAAGCCGCTTGCTCCTTGGAAGAAAAGCTATGACCAACCTAGACAGCATATTAAAAAGCAGGGACATTTCTTTGTCAACAAAGGTCCATTTAGTCAAAGCGATGGTTTTTCCAGTAGTCATGTGTGGATGTGTGAGTTGGACTATAAAGACAGGTGAGCACCGAAGGATTGATGCTTTTGAACTGTGGTGTTGGAGAAGACTCTTGAGAGTCCCTTGGACTGCAAGAAGATCCAACTAGTCCATCCTAAAGGAAATCAGTTCTGAATATTCATTGGAAGCACTGATGCTGAAGCTGAAACGCCAATACTTTGGCCACCTGATGCGAAGAACTGACTCATTTGAAATAACCTACATACTGTGAAAGATTGAAGGCAGGAGAGAAGGGGGCACCAGAAGATGAGATGGTTGGATGGCATCACTGATTCAATGGACATGAGTTTGAGCTAACTCCAGTAGTTGGCGATAGACAGGGAAGCCTGGCATGCTGCAGTCCATGGGGTCACAAAGAATTGGACACAACTGAGCAACTGAACTGAACTGATACAATTATATATTAAGATCCCCTTGAGGAGGGCATAACTTCCCTGTGGCTCAGATGGTAAAGCGTCTACCTACAATGCGGGAGACTTAGGTTCAAACCCTGGAGATTGAACCCTGGAGAAGGAAATGGCAACCCACTCCAGTATTCTTGCCTAGAAAATCCCATGGATGGAGGAGCCTGGTGAATTACAGGGGTCAGAGGAGGGAATGGCAACCTACTCCAGTATTATTGCTTGGAGAATCCTGTGGACAGAAGAGCCTGGCGTGCTTCAGTCTATAGGGTTTCAAAGAGTTAGATATGACTGAATCAACTTAACATGCATAATCCACCATATAATAATATATATAATATATACCTTTATTGATATATAATTATAAATAATGCATATTATAATAATATACAATATGTTATTATTATCATTATTATTTTGCATGGATTCCAGCATAGATTCAACCCAGATTTTTGGCCATTAACATCATTATAACTGTAAAGCTCAGATTATCTATTTCTAAACATGTTAAAATTTCCCTTAACATGAACATCTGCTTTAATATTTCCTTCAGAGCTTCCTTAAAAACTGAAAGCTTTTTACAGCTTTTTTTCACAGAAGAATAATACAATCTACATGCAGTAATTCAAATAATAATGATTAAATGAAGTTACTCCTCATAACAACATCCCACTCATAACTAATGAGCTGCCCAAAATTGTCTTGAAATGCCTTTAATTCGAAGGAACAGTATGAGTGAATTATCACACTTCATAGCCAAAGATAATTACACTCATTTAAAAAATGAAAGATACTGTCAAATGGAAGGTTCAAAAAATCTAAATCTATTTCTTTATGATACATGGGGTATGCAAAATCTGGATAGTAACATACAATTAAAAATGTTGAAAGAGGGGATAATCAATTTAATCTTTCTATACAATTTAGGAATCAAATGCAGTAATAAGTATTACTGGAATTCATTATCATTATTGATATAATGACTATGTACAGTATGAATTTAGAATATAGCTTCCCATCATGAAGTTGTGAATCTTTTTCACTGCTTTTAACATTTGAGGTGTTTTAAAACTACAGGCAATATATGTCTAACACTTTCTCCCATCTTACAGATTAAAAACACAAATACTAAAAATAAAATTTAAGTGCAAACAGAGAAATAGCTAGGGGAAAAAAGGTCAAATATCATTGGTAGGCAAACAATGATAATTTTATGATTCACTAATAAGAAAATACCAATGATCCCATTTTTTAAAAATGGTCAAAGGAATAAATAGGAAATAGAAATTAGTGACAAAGAAACCTGCAAAGTAAAATAACAATATATCAGATTTTTTTCTACTAGCTGAGCCAAGAGAAAAAAGCATTAGAGTAAGAAGAATTCAAGTCAGATTACTGGTAGGATAATCTTATCAATTTGCCTCTGTCTTACAAAAATTTCTGTTCTATTGGTAGCATTGTGAATCTTCACCCAACCATATGTTGTGACTAAATTAGTTTTAGATAACTTTTTGCATCTGCTATTTTAAACGGCTTGTGTTGGGTAAATGAAACCATATGTATTAAGACTGCTAACTTCCACCTTAATGAATATATTTATAAATAATTTGAAATAGTGAAATAATATAGTATAACATGCAATTTATTTTATGCCATATTATACTATATTTTATTTTAAATACATAATATATATTTAAATATAATTTAAATGTATGCTAAATTTATGCTATATTATAAATAAAATCATGTTTATATGTACAATACTTGAAATACCGTTACAAATAGCAGTGAAATTTTTTTCCAAATGCAGTTTTATACAGAATGATGAGGCATAAAATTCATGTTCTGTTTACAGTGGGAAGTAGAGCCCAGAGCCTTAGCGTCTTGGCTTCCTTCTCCCCTCCTCTCCCAGGCACACATCTCTCTTAGTGGCTGCTTTCCACAGCAAAGGAGTATAAATAAAAGGTGTAGGAATAAAGAGCATTAAATGATGATAGTCATGGCATAGAAAGCTGAAGTTATGTCATTCCTAAAGTTGCCTATGCACAAAAAATCAATGCTAAATGCACACTTGACTGATAAGACCCTCACAAGCAGTCTTTATAAAAATGTTAGTGGAAGCATCAGTGTTTAGCTTCCTCTTGACTCTATTAAATGTGGCGGTTCCAGATACTCTTTATAGGAGAGGCAAAGCTCAGCAGTCTGATCCCAAGTTAGCCCTGGGAGGACTTACTCTAAGACCAGTTTCTGTAGTAATCACACTGTTTCTTAAATCTTCTTCCCCATGCCCATTGTCTGTGTCCCAGCCAACAGTGATTCTAACTTGGATGATATGGAATTCCATTTAAGAATGTTTTTAATCCATGAGTAAGTCAACTTAAGTGACCTAAAGTTCTTCAAACCCCAGCTATCCCTAAAACATACATATTGGATTGCCTGCCAACATGGGCATTTCCATGCCCTTCACTAGTATTTTATTAAGTTATGATTACAAGACTCTAATAAATACGTTGAAATTACCCAATTCTTATAAAACACACCTCTGCAGAAGAGAAAAATGTTGAAGTTAGGAGACGTTGAATTAATGGCCCCATCAAAATTAATTTTCTTGGTATTTAAGAAAAAAAATCCTGATGAATTCTTCAGAGTTGATATGAATGCCACTCACTAGCATTTGTATAGAAATGTGACTTGAATTCCACCATAATTAACTAGGCCATTAATTTAAAGTGAAGATCATAAGATAATAAAACAGCAGTTCATGTGTAAAAGACATCTCAATTCTCCATGAGGACAAAAGACTGTCTCATACAGTTGCTATTTAATTTGTCTCAGTCACAAACGAAGGCAAATTCAGTCTAGATGAATCTGCAGTGTAACTTTCAGACCACAAGGCTCTGTTTTTAGCAAGGTCCCATGGACAGAGACATTTTCATGTGCTACATTCAAACTACATGAAATACCATGAAATTCACTAATTACATTTTTCCTGTAAGTTGATCTAAAATAGGTATGGCTTTCTAGAGGTTCAGGAGGTAAAAATATGTATATATATCCCGAATATTCATTGAAAGGACTGATGTTGAAGCTGAAACTCCAATACTTTGGCCACCTGATGTGAAGAGCTGACTCATTTGAAAAGACCCTGATGCTGGGAAAGATCGAAGGCAGGAAGAGAAGGGAAAGATGGATGAGAGGATGAGATGGTTGGATGGCATCACTGACACAATGGACATGAGTTTGAGTAAACTCTAGGAGTTGTTGATGGACAGGGAGGCCTGGTGCGCTGCAGTCCATGGGCTCACGAAAGAGTTAGACACGACTGAGCGACTGACTGCAGTGCACTGAAATAGGAAAAACATTTACTTCTGCAGCAATAGGGCAAAGGCTATTAATAGCATTGATCACTGAAGAAGGCTTTCTTATCTCTCCTTGTTATTCTTTGGAACTCTGCATTCAAATATGTATATCTTTACTTTTCTCCTTTGCCTTTTGTGTCTTTTCTTTTCTCAGCTATTTGTAAGGCCTTCTCAGACAACGATTTTGCCATTTTGCATTTCTTTTTCTTGGAGATGGTCTTGATCCCTGTCATGAACCTTGGTCCATAGTTCTTCAGGCAGTCTATCAGATCTAATCCCTTGAATCTATTTGTCACTTCTACTGTATAATTGTAAGGAATTTGATTTAGGTAATACCTGAATGGTCTAGCGGTTTTCCCTACTTTCTTCAATTTAAGTCTGAATTTGGCAATAAGGAAATTATATGAAGAGTACATCATGCGAAATGCTGGGCAGGATGAAGCACAAGCTGGAATCAAGATTGCCAGGAGAAATAACAATAACCTCAGATATGCAGATGATACCACACTTATGGCAGAAAGTCAAGAACTAAAGAGTCTCTTGATGAAATTGAAAGAGGAGAGTCAAAGAGTTGGCTTAAACTCAACATTCAGAAAACTAAGATCATGGCATCTGGTCCCATCACTTCATGGCAAATATATAGGGAAACAATGGAAACAGTGAGAAACTCTTTTCTTGGGCTCCAAAATCCCTGCAGATGGTGATTGCAGCTATGAAATTAAAAAATGCTTGCTCCTTGGAAGAAAAGCTATGACCAACCTAGATAGCATATTAAAAAGCAGAGACATTTCTTTGTCAACAAATGTCCATCTAGTCAAAGCGATAGTTTTTCCAGTTAATCATGTATGGATGTGAGAGTTGGACTATAAAGAAAGGTGAGTGCCGAAGAATTGATGCTTTTGAACTGTGGTGTTGGAGAAGACTCTTGAGAGTCCCTTGGACTGCAAGGAGATTCAACCAGTCCATCCTAAAGGAAATCAGTCCTGAATATTCACTGGAAGGACTGATGCTGAAGCTGAAACTCCAATACTCTGGCCACTTGATGCAAAAAACTAACTCCTTGGAAAAGACCCTGATACTGAGAAAGATTGAAGGCAGGAAGAGAAGGGGATGACAGAGGATGAGATGGTTGGATGGCATCACCAACTTATGGACATGAGTTTGAGTAAGCTCTGGAATTTGGTGATGTACAAGGAAACCTGACATGCTACAGTCCATGGGGTCATAAAGAGTCGGACACAACTGAGTGACTGAACTGAACTGATTAATAGCATATCTAAGCCCCTGTGGCTGCCCTGAATATTTCCTACCTGTTTCTACTGGTGTTCATACAATCTCAAAATTTTAAGGTTCAAAGAACCAGGTATTTTGCCAAGGTGTTAACTAATCTGTTCCTCTGCCTTTCAGCAAGCCTAATCCAATTTCCTATTAAACTTAAAAATTTAAGAAAAAAAAATACTAAATCGGATTTAAAGAGTTAGAATTACCAATATCAGGACATCATTTTCTTCCTCTTTTCTTGAAATTGTCTCCACTTTGTCAATAGTGAAACTGGAACTGAGGTGACCCCTGTTCCCCATCACTTGCCACGCTCTATCTACCCATTGCCAATATTAGATTAGCCATCTGGCTTCTTTTCTGAAAATTCAGCTCATCTTAATAATCTCTTCTGAATCCTTTCCAAACCTTTTGTGCTCTTCCATATTTCTGGGACACTGATATGGACTTGATAATGAAGTGCAGGAATATTTTGCAAGCCTAAAATAAAAATCACTTTATCATTGTAGAGAGCTGTGTAATTGTGCTTTATAAGGTTTTTGCTAGCTTTTCCTCTTACACATGATTTTATTGTTTTGCCTTGAAGAATCATCTAGTCTATGTTTAAATAAATATTCCCTGAAATGAATATAGCATTTTCAGGTGTATGTGTGTGTGTGAGTGTGTGTTTTCAACAGAAATTGAGACAATGGAGAAGAGCATTGAAAAATGCAAGTAGAGTCAATGTTAAAAAAAAAAAGAAAAGCCTAGTAAACCAGTTCTAAAGGTCACACATCTGCAGTGACAAAGATGTTTTCATTTCTAAACAGAGAGCTCAAACTAGGCGACAATAGAAAGACAGGCATAGAGGCCAGACAAACGGGAAAGAGAGGAAATGAGAGAGAGGGAGAGGGAGAGAGGAGGAGAGAGAGAGAGAAACTGAGATTCAAAAAAGGCAAATGAAAAAAGCCTATTGTCTCCCAGAAAGCATGTTTCAGAGCTCCAATTTATCTTTATGTATATAGAAAGTTTTCCCTCAATGGGGTTTCTCAAATACTGTTAAGTCTCTAGACAAGCCAGTTTAAGATGGCTTTAATATTATGAAGGACATATCTAGCAGCTTAAATACACTGTAGAGAGAAGAACACCATTTAATAACAATTATTTGATGGCAATTTTATATAGTAGAGATGTTCCTACCTTTTCTAAGTGTGGATAAACATGGTTTTAGGAGCTTCTTGAAATTATGTGACTTACATGTATTTGTAGCTCCTTTAGAGGATTTTATGACACAAAGTAGTTAAAAGTTTGATCCTTTATAGTCTAAGGCAAAGGGAATATTATTTTAAAAATTCTTCCTTTAAAAATAGAGTTCTAGGACAATAAGAATCTCATAGAAACAGAATAGAGAATTTGGAATCTGCAAACAGGTAATCCATTTTTTGGTACATCCAAAGAACAAAAAGCCTTCACAATTCTAGGTTAGTTGTGAGACTACAGAGGCAGTTCCCAGATTATCAGTGATCCTAAATTCTAACCTCTGACCTTGTCAGCAGCCTTTCCCAATAAAGGACTACACCACATAGTGCAATATAGAATTGTCCCAGCTTCAAAGGTAGTGTGTGTCCTGATACGTCTCCAAAGAATTGGAGGTATCCATAGTCTCTTTCCTCTAGAAGCTGATGTCATTTGAACTCCTACTATACACTCCATTTTACATAAAAGTCCCCTGTAATCCTTGCGTCAATACTACATCATTGTAAAGCACAGGAAACAGAGTCTTGGAGAGTTTAAATGACTTGCCCAGGTCACACACCAACCCAGGTGTTTAACAACAACCTGTTCAAGTAGACATTTGACATAGGATACCTTTATGAAAGATATCCTACCCAAAGTAAGATTTCATCACTCCCAGGATATAGGGGATTCCAGAAGCAGATGTTTAAAGGTTGCAGTTTCTAGCTTTGGCATCATTAATCCATTCATTCCGTTACCAAATTATTACCGAGTGCTCCCTACACATTGAGCCTGTGCTAATGTTGATTAAAGTCTTGGAGAAGGAGATGTGTTGAAAGCTGTTTTACATGTCTTTCCAGCAGGTCAGTGTAGAGGTAGGCACTTCCTAGGAAGCAATAGTTAAGGGCTGAGAAGAATTTCAGGGCAGTGTGATATTTACTGTTTATTTACTGGTGTGGCATTTATGAGTCAAGAATATCTACTGCAAAAAAATAAAAGAACGTCTATTGTAGACCTAGGAGAGTGCGTCATTTTGAGGACTACAAAATCTTTATATGTGTGTGTGTGTGTGTGTGTACACACATACATACCTACAGAAACAGATGTCACCGGTACAAAAGAGTGTAATAAAAGAAGCACAAATAGCTCATTCTGGGGGCTTCTCCAAGCAGCAGCAGCAGCAGCTATTGTAAGGACTTGAGTGTAATTGACTTATGTGGCAGATGACTGCAGGCAGCACTCTTAGGGGAGTGTGGAACTGAGACAAGGAAACATATTCAATAAAGGTCTTAATGAGACTGTTACTGCTGAGAGCAGCTAGAACTTGACTTGCTGGAGATCTGAGAGTGAGGATCATGCCAGAATTGAAACCACTCTATCCCAAGGGGAGTAAGCTGGAATGTTTATTCTCTAAATAAAACTTATCATTGGCTGATGGCTACCCCTCAAGCCTGCACTTTAGCATAATTCCAGATTGTTCCACATATGGGATTAGAGAAAAATGGAAGGCAGAGTTTCAGACACTTTCAGCCAGAATACTATGAAGCTTGTACAGGCAGGTAAAACCTAAGAAGTATGGGGAAAGTACTGAGAGCATCTGCTAAGGACACCAGATTACCATCCATGGGAGACCAACCACTCTCAACATTCTGGTAAACTGTCATTCCAGTCACCTATCAGTAAATTCACTTAGCCATGCTTTTCTGTGATATGCTCATATTAGTTCACTCGAAAATGTCTTAGACATCCATTTGAATAAATCACATCGCTGTAATTTTAAACAGCTGCATAATATCCCATTATGTATATGTTATAATTAATTTGTCTAGTTTTCCTATTGATGAACATTTATGTTGTTTCCAGATTTTTGTTATTGTAACCATTAGTGCCATGAACATATTTTGATGTACTTTCTTGGTAACTTATTTAGAATAAATTTCTGAATCTGTGTGTATGCATATGTCAAGATAATTATTCTATAATTTTTTCAGAAATGTTTCATGTTTTTACTTGTTTGTAGTGCAATGAACAAATTTATAGTCAATGAACAATTTATGTAGTAAGCAAAAGTGAATAAATGTGCCCATTTTATATCATCCTCAGCAACAGTGAATTTTGGCAGCCTTGTTAATATCAGATATTTTATGTTGTATATTTGTGAGATTATACATCTTTTCATATGTTCACTGATTATTATATTTTTAAGATTTTCTCTTAGGTATTTTTTCATGGAGCCTATTCATGTGTTCATGGTTTTATTTTTTATTTTTTTATGGTTTTATTTTTAATTGACACATTAAAACCTCTTTGTGTTTTAGTGATACTAATCTTTTATCTGCCGCAAGCATTGCAGGTGTCTTTTCTAATAAATTATTCATCTTCCAATTTTGTTTCTGAACATGTGATAAAAATAATTATTTTATGTGCTATGTTAAGAAAGACTAAACCCATGTCAATATATCAAATAGCCATATTTTTCTCCTGGTATATTTCCCCTGTTTTCCAAAGCAATTATCCCAGAAATATTGATATGTCAAGAAAACACATACTTAAGGATCAAGTAACTCAAAAACCATCAGATTCAATAATGAGTAAGCTTTCTTTAGGGCTACTCAGAGTTTTTAATATATTAACAGGAATTAACAATTGTTAACAGGAATTTCAATTCCAAAGGAAATCAAGTATGCCGTATTTTCAAAACATATTTGACCTGGAATCATTTAAAGCTTTTTTTCAAGGTGTATTTATTTAAATCACCCAAAAGAGAGTTTTGTAGAGTACTAGTTGAGAAGACTTTTATAACAAAGCAAAATCATAAAAGAAGTAGAAATGATGTACTAGAAAAGACATAAATCTTTATCTTTCTTGGATTTGGCCCAAGAAATTTAGAAGTGATACGGTCATTAGTATACATCATTTTCACCTCAACATAACTCTAGTCCAAATGCCTGGGTTACCTTGGTTAAAAATATTAAGAATCCTTAATATTCTGAGTATGTCTAATTTTAAAATTCTGTGGTTTTGGTCTCTCTCAGTGACATTTCTAACCTACCCAGATCCCTGGATTTATCTCAAGTTACCCTTGAGTGTTTTGGAATGGTCTACCTTCTAAGAATACAACAGGGTCAATTATAAATCTTTTAACAGCACTCTTTGCCAAATCATAATACTTTCATTTAGGCTTATTTCATGGAGAAAAAAATAAATGTAATTGATGTGAACAGTGCACTATGAACAAGTAAACAAAACCATGAAACAATATCCAGGAACCCTCAGAATAATAACTTGAGCTGCTGG
Source organism: Oryx dammah (assembly GCF_014754425.2). Classification (NCBI taxonomy): domain Eukaryota; kingdom Metazoa; phylum Chordata; class Mammalia; order Artiodactyla; family Bovidae; genus Oryx; species Oryx dammah. Next base: position 25,596,974 of record NW_024070198.1, on the reverse strand, counting down.
ACTGTAATAGCTGGAAGCAAACTGGAAAGTTGACCAGCCATCACCTTCTGCTCACATAGGACAAACGGAGAAGTGTGTTGGCCTGTCTGGCTGGGCGAGATTGTAAAGTTCCAAAAGTCCTCATGAACAGAAGTCTCTCTCTTAGTTCTTCGGAAAGATGCTTTGGCAAGAAACATCTTGCTAAAATGTTGTAGAATGGAGACTAAACTAGTATATAAACATTTAAGACATTTACTACAAAGGAAAATAATTTTCTAATGATACCTAAAATTCTACCCACAGGTTAAATTCCATAATAAACTGAACTTTCTATAGTACAGGGTTAGAGGCAGAAAACCCATGAACCCACTGCTCGTTTATTTTATTCAAATCAACTCACTAGAGAAATTTTGGTACCTTCCATTTCATTTGTAAATCAAAGGTCATCTTTGTGCCTTTCACTGATCAGATTGAATGAACTACAGAGTTTTATATACCCCTTCCAGGAAAATCCCTAGAAGAAAGGAGCAGAGAACTAACTTTGGCTTCTTAGGTTCAGTAGAAATCTCTCTCTTTCTCTGTCATATATATTATGAATATAATATATGAAGAAGACATCTTAATATGTCTTAATATGTATTAAAAGAAGACTCTTCTTAGTACATAAAAAGAGTTCTCTGTGAACCACAAGGAAATCATATTTAAAAGGGAACATGTCTTCCATAAGTCTTCTTGCCTTAAGAATGACAAGGGATTCTAGGAAGATAGAAGTTTATGAAAAATCTTGGTCAGTATCATACAACCATTCTAAACTCAGATATCATTCATCACTAATAGAAATAACTTCTCTGAAGCCCTTTCATTACCAGGAAGAAAGTTTCTTTTCTGAGAGTATGCCCTAAGGGGGAAATATACATATATATATATATATATATATATATATGTATGTATATGTGTATACACACACATATATACATGTAAATGTGTATACACACACACACATTTGTGTAGGCATACATGCATTTCCCAGGTCTAAAATTAGTAAAGAAAAACAAATGCCCTTCTAAAGGAAGAGGTGAATGTAGTTTAAGATAAATAATCACTTAATTAGAGTGTTTGGTATGTTTGTTTCAGGAATGCCTTTGTGTTTTCCTGGTGACAGGATAATTTCCACTTAGCACAGATACAGTCATCTTCCAAGGGCATTCATGCTTTATTTTTTTGCTATTTCCAGAGCATCCTGACTCCCCTCTAGGCATGCTGGGGAAGTAGCATCTATCTGAAAATAGGCTGATTTGTCCCATATCTCCTGAATGTGAGCTTTTTTGTTTAACAGAGTACTGTCAACAGGAAGCTTGGAGGAATTATTGTGATTTGCCTTGAAAATCAGATCTAATAATTGAGAAAATGAAAATTTTGCTCCTTTTGACTATGTAGATTTATTTTTATAAAAAGCAAAAGACACTGAAATCAATCCTCTTTCTGATTCAGGTTAGTAACTTAGGGGAAAAGAAATAATAACTAACATTGTTGAATTCTATTTGTCAGGCATGGGGTTGATGTCTCATTTTCCAGATCTTTTGTTCAGATGTTCTCCTTTGACTTCCATTACAATCGTATAAGGTCAAAGTCCTACTAAAATATACCCCTGTGGTATATAGAGAAAAGTGAGGTTCAAAGAAATAATAACTTGCTCATGTTCATCCAGATAGTAAGGGGTGCAACTAACTTGAAACCCAGATTTATCTCTGACTCTATGCCCAAATTCTTAACTCTGATACTATATTGCCTCAGAGGAAATCTGAGAGATGAAACAAAAATATTGTATTTTTAGAGCTGCTACTTATTAACTGGAGAAGGAAATGGCAACCCACTCCAGTGTTCTTGCCTGGAGAATCCCAAAGACAGAGGAGCCTGGTGGGCTACAGTCCATGGGGTCACAAAGAGTCAGATTGTTCAACCTCATATTAAGCCACTTAGTCAATAAACTGCCAACATTTTTACTTTACATCTAAGAAGAATGCTACCAAATATAAACTCCCTGAAGGTAGGAGGCTCAGAGAAAAAAGTCACTGTTGAATTCTCAAACCAGAAGATTGTCTGTCACATAGTAAGTACTCAGTAATCATTTGTTGAAGGAATGAGTCAAAAATCCAGGCAAAGGATGATGGATTTTTCACATTATGGAATATTGGTAGAAATAAGCAATTGATAGTAATTCCCCAAAGCCTCTGAACTTGGAATGTAAATCTTGGAGGAGTGGAAAATGATATGGAAGAGGGAGTCAGAAAAGACTGAAATCTTTCTTTCTAGAGCTTGAGGATTCCTTACTAGGCACATAAAGAAAGTAACATTTTTTAGAATTTGAGTTAATTTATTCTTGTCTTGCACTTTCATTTATGGCCCTTGAAAGCCAGGACCCTTTCAGTCTTTCCTGCTGGCCTCAGACATGAGGTAAAATAATTCTCCACCATTTCTCAGAATTACTCCCAGGAATATTTCTAAGTGTGTAGAGTGTTACTTCCCTTGGGCATTTCAGAGAAGACAGAAAACTTAAGGCCCACAATAAATCTCAAATTGTAAGATTTTATTTGATTTTTATTGACATACAGTTGATTTATAATGTTGTGTTAGTTTCAGATGTACAGCAAAGTGATTCACACATACATATATGTGTATATATATATATACACCTATAGATATGCACATATATAAGTATCTATGTGTGTATATATTTCTGTTCTTTTTCAAATTATTTTCCTTATAGGTTATTACAAGACATTGAGTATAGTTCCCTGTGCTATACAAGTAAGTCCTTGCTGGTTATCTGTTTTATAAACAGTAGTGTGTAGATCATCGACAAAGGTCCATCTAATCAAAGCTATGGTTTTTCCAATAGTCATGTATGGATGTGACAGGGGGACCATAAAGAAAGCTGAGCACCGAAGAATTGGTGATTATGAACTGTGGTGTTGGAGAAGACTCTTGATAGTCCCTTGCACTGCAAGGTAATCAAACGAGTCAGTCCTAAAGGAAATCAGTCCTGAATATTCACTGGAAGGACTGATGCTGAAGTTGCGGGTCCAATATTTTGGCCACCTGATGTGAAGCACTGACTCATTTGAAAAGACCCTGATGCTGAGAAAGATTGAAGTTGGGAGGAGAAGGGGACGACAGAGGATGAGATAGTTGGATGGCCTCACCAACTTGATGGATGTGAGTTTGAGCAATCTCAAGGAGTTGGTGATTGACAGGGAAACCTGGCATCCTGCAATCCATGGGGTTGCAAAGAGTTGGACACGACGGAGTGACTGAACTGAACTGAGTGTGTATATCTTATTGTAAGTCTTCAGATGTTAGAAATCTTACAGGAAAGGTATTTAGAGTAAGGAAAATAAGACTGGAATTTTGGGGTGGGATGTTTTCTGTGATGCCTGGCTTGACTTCATCTGGGGAGTTATTTACTTCACTTAGTATTATAATCTCCAGTTTCATCCATGTTTCTGCAAATGGCATTATTTCATTCTTTTTAATGGTTAATATGGGCTTCGCTGGTAGCTCAGCAGGTGAAGAAACTGCCTGCAGTGCAGGAGACCAGATTTCAATCCCTGGGTCAGGAAGATCCCATGGAGAAGGAAATGACAACCCACTCCAGTATTCCTGCCTGGAAAATCCTATGGACAGAGGAGTCTGGCATGCTACAGTCCATGGGATCTCAAGACTTGGACACGACTTAGCGACTAAACTAACTAGGGAGGTATTAATTTTTCTACTAATACTAAGTCAGTCCTTCCACACTGCAATAGCTCCCTCTACTTTTCCCCAATTTTTCTCCTAATAGAGTTTATTTATTCATTTGCCTATGCATCCATTTAATCATCATATATACCACACACTGATATATAGAACAAAATAACACAATCCTGCACAAGAATGAAACAACCATTTTCTTACATTGCACACAAAAATAAATTCAAAATATATTACAGACCTAAATATAAGACCTGAAACCATAAAACTCTTTGAAGCAAGCAGAGGCAGTACACTCTTTGACACTGGTCTTAGCAATATGTTTTTGGATGTGTCTCCTCAGACACAAACGATTAAAGCAAAAAAAAAAAAAAAAAAACTACATGAAACTAAACAGCCTTATCACAGTTAAGTAATTCATCAACAAAGAGAAAGGTATCCTGCTGAACAGGAGAGGCTATTTGCAAATCATTTATCGCATAAAGAGTTAATATCCAAATTATGTAAAGAAACCATACTACTCAACATTCAAAAACAATCAGATTAAAAGACTAGCAATGGATCTAAATAGACATTTCTCCAAAGAAGACATACAGAAACCTGAAAAACTCATGAAAAGTTGCCCAGCATCACTAATCGTCAGGGAAATGCAAATCAAAACTACAATGAGATACCACCTCACACCAGAGGTATCACCAAAAAGACAAATAACAAGCGTTGGCAAAGATGTTGAGAAAAGGTAACTTTTATACTCTGCTTGTGGGAATATAAACTGGAACAGAGACTAAGGAAAAATGTGGAGATTTTCTCAAAAAATTAAACACAGAGCTACCACATAATCCAGCAATTCTACTTCTGAGTATTTTCCGAAAGACAACAAATTGAAAATATGTACACAGCCCTATGTTCATCGCAGCATTATTTACAAATAGGTATGAAAACAAGTATCCATTGATAGGTGAATGGATGAAGAACATGTGGTACATACATACAATGGAATGTTACGTATGAAAAAGAATAAAATCCTGACTTTGGTGGCAATACAGATGGACAGATGGTAATATGCTAAGTGAAAGAAATTATACAAAGAATGTCAAATACTATATGATTTCACTTCTTTGTAGAATCTAAGAAACAAAGCAAATGAAGAAGCAAAGCGAAAGAGAAGCAAACTCATAGCTACAGAGAAAAAACTGGTGGCTGCCAGAAGGAAGGTGAGGGGGAGGACAGAGCGGGGAATTTGGTGAATAGGTGAAGGGGATTAAGAGATACAGATTTTAAGTATAAAATAAACATCATAAGGCTGTAATATACCACATAGGAAAATAGTTAATAATATTGCAATGGTTTTGTGTAGTGACAGATGGTTACTAGACTTACCTTGATGATCATTTCACAGCACTTAACATTGAATCACTATGTTGAACACCTGAAAATAACATAATATTGTATATTAATTAACTTCAATAACAAAACATACACAGACACAAAAGATACATTCTTTGAGCAATACAGATACAAGCCTTACCTCAAGCAAACCTCCAGTCAGTGGGAAGGTAAAAACAAACAAACAAACAAAGACAATGAGGCTAGAGTATGATAAGGATGCTAATATGTGTACAGTGGGCTGGGGGAGGGGCTACATCTGAGACAAACCCATTGGGATCTCCGGGCATCAGGACAACCTTCAGATCTGAAGGATGAGTGGGTAATCACAAGGCCAAACATACAGGGACTGAATCCTTCATGAGCTGGACGTTTTTTACTCCCTCAAAGCTCGGAGTGGCTGGGGTGTTAGGAACAAGGTGGCAAATGATAAAAGGCGAAATTGATAGAAAAGAGCTTGGAAGCTCCTGATACACAAAAATGAGAAATTTTAATCTTAACCTCAACCCTTATGAATCCTCCTTCTGATGGCCCTTTAACCATAGATTGACATGATCAGCTGAAGAAAGTGGAAAATACTATTTCTGCAGTGTACAGCTAGGGTTGAAGAGGGGCAATGCTGATCAAAGGGGCCCAGTGAGGGAGCTGTTGTTCCACGTCATTCCTAAGAGATGACTATGGTCTACGAGGATGGCCAAGGTTCTTAGAATAATGGTCCTAGAGTACGAGCTTTTGGGGCTTCCCAGGTGGCTCAGTGGTAAAGAATCCACCTGGCAATTCAGGAGATGCAGGTTGAATCCCTGGGTCAGGAAGAGCCCCTGGAGAAGGAAATGGTAACGCACTCCAGTATGCTTGCCTGGGAAATCCCATGGATGGAGGAGACTGGTGGGTTACAGTCCATGGGGCCGCAAAGAGTCAGACATGACTGCATGCACACACACACACACACACACACACACACACACAAACTTTTCAACAGGACAAAGATATCTTAAAGAGTCAAACAACCCTAATTCTATGTTTATTCTGTACCATTAAACACCATCATAAACTCAATTTGACCCTACTTACCTTAGAATTCTTTTCAGCCATATTTCATAGATGTAGATGATATCCGTTGCCAGATGGTGCTCCCTTTTCATGGAACAAATATCTCGTTTTAACAGTCAGCTCTCTAGAAAACCTGGGGAATGTAACATCCAATAGTTATATTAATGAAACTCCTTTATGAATTTAGCAGCTTTAGTGAGAGCAGAGAAACTCTCTTCACAGCTTAGGACTCTCTTTCCCAAGGTGAGAATGGAACAGCAAATTATAAAAATCATTCTGTTATCATAACAATAAGAAAGGCTGTAGAAATATAATGCCGTGCATCCACTTCTCTCCTATGTATAGCGTGAGGCAAGCAGAGTTCTTAGCATTTCTTGAGTGAAAGACGTAATTTATCCTTCTGGGTCCTGGTCATTATTTTTCTTTCATTTCCAGGAGGAGGTCATTTGCTAAATGGAACCCGGCAGCACTAAAAAGGGCAAATGCCTTCCAAAAAAAAAGAGCAATTCATTCTCTTTTTAATCCCATATTACTGCTGCTTTTAACTGGCTCCTCCTGGACTCCTGCTATTATATGGTTCAGCATTCAGTTCATGTGGCTATGCACTGCTTTATGATATTTACAGCAACTTGTGTATATGTGTGTGTGTGTGTGTGTGTAGTTAGGGGAGCTACATGACATGTGCATGTGAGTTAATATAAGTAAATAGATGAATAACAATGAAAGGCAACTCTTGAAACTGGTTGAACAACACAACCAAGAAAGAAGTGTCTTGGTTTAACCACCAAGATGCTTCTCTGAATATCTTCCCTTATGAGCTTTCAAAATCAACAGGGGCTCAGGCTGTAAGCTAACCTGCAAAAGGAGAGCTGATATCATGTGAACAGAAAAGTGCAAAGCTGCTTCTAAGAAATGAAACATATCTGTAAAAGAAATGTTTAATATAAAACCAGCCTCAGTGGTTAGGGGTGGGCTGCATCAAAGAGATTTTGAAAACCCAGAGAGTAACTTATTTTAACGACAGCTCCAATGCCTCACAAATTGGCTAACTCTCTTAAATATTAACCAAGAGAAAGAAAAATGGTGGCAAGGCTGAAAATGTTGATTAAAAATTTTTTTCTTAAGGATAAAAATGGCAGAGTGGATTCCAGTCCTGCCTGGTTATTTTGTGACACACACTTCAGGGATGAATTTGAATACATAAGTCACACTGATATTGTTATATTTGTACGTGGCAGTGGTTGCTGTTTAAATAGTCGAGTATTTACTGGCATGAGGATGCCATTTAGGGTATGTGCAGTGAAACTTGCCACCTGCAGTTTGCTTCTGGGACTCCCAGGAGCTCTCTGATTGATGGGTATACTCTATGCTACACTTGGAAGATGGCAAAATCTTTCAAAAGTTGGAGAGAGGGAAGGAGAGAAAGCAGCTTGAACCATTTCCAGGACTGCACTGAAATTGGCCCTTGTGGCATTTTCAATTCACATCTGGAGGAAAATAAATGTGGCCACAATTATTAACACATTTTGGAAGAAATAAGTCAAGAGCTACTTAGACCTGCACAGGTGTCTGTTATCAAAATCTCAGCAGAGAAGTGTTAATATGGTGTGTGTTATTTTAGACTCTCCAGGTGGGCTGTGGCTAAGAACAGAAGAGACGAGCATTAAGGGGATGCTTAAATACAAAATGTTAATTTTGCAAGAAAGGAAATCAGTGAACAAGATTAGAGGAATCCATTGGTATGTGAACTGAGAGATTTTGAAGGATAGAATAGGAAAACCAAAAGCCAATCATTGTCTTACTGAGAAGAAACCCAATAAAGAGATTTTCTATGAAAGGGGAAAGTGTCCTCCTGGTTATTGTTTGAGAAGAGTTTGCAGTTGAGTCATTCTCTTCCCAACAGACCTTTATTCTTGACTAAATGCTTTATGAAATGATTCCCCTTTGAGTTAAGAGCTATTTACTGATAATCTTGCAGGATGAATAGATTTTTTTTCTATTTGATATTATTTAGGGAACCCTGTTTCTGAGAGTTCTTATCTACAATGCCAAAGTTCGGCAATCATTCTTGAGGGGCTTTGATTTGAATATAATATGGTACTGGTGGTATAAAACTTGGAGTATCTTTGGAGACTAAGTGATCACCTACAAAGGAACCATCCATTTACTGGTGGAAGATGCCTCACCTGTGAGAATAATGTAGCCTGTGAAACTAATGACAGGAAGCAGCTTGCAAAATAGCATATTACTAAGCAGTGACATGTTTAAAGGCAGTTTATGTATTTTTTTCATTACACTCAATTTGGCATTTTTATGTAATATATTTTACATCCTGGAACCTGTATTTGAGAGGCAAAAGGGAACCTGGCTTGCCCAAGAAGGGAATATGATAATCTAGACAAATAAGAAGAAATCACAGTCTATGGGAAAGTAGGACTGGTACTGTGTTTTGAGTGTGGTTGGTGAGAATTGCAGAAGCACAGGTGGTGGAGGGTTCGCTTAGCATTGGGAAAATACCATTACATGTAACTAGATGGTTTCCCATTATTGCTTAGCTTTCTCTATAGCAACCAAGATCTCATTTGAAATTAGGACTTGGTTTCTAGTTATTGCAGCTGTTATTTATGGAAATGATTAATGGATCTGAGTTAATCTGCTTGTTCAGAAAGGAACTGTTTCAGTTTCTTGGAGAAATACATGATAATACCATTTCCTAGCTAAGTAAAAAGGGGAATAAAATTATAGGAAAATAGATGCCGTGGAAACACAGCAATGATCTTGCAAGAAATAAACATCCCTTGGCTCTACAGATTTCTCATATGAGTTGGGCTTACTCTAAAAGAAGCCCAGATTATTGTAGGTTTTCTCAGACAAATTTGGTGCTTGGTTTCTTTCACAGCAGACAAGAACAAGCACACAAGGCAAGGGAGATGTACAGACCAAAGAACCAGGAAAGGGTAAGGGTCGGGACCTTGTGGGAGAGTCTCCACTGCCACTCAGAAGCTAATATTCTGGATGTCGCCCATGGATGGCACACCCCAGCTGAAAATAAAGTACCTTGTTTAAGATTGTTAACGAGTTCTGTCTTCAAATAGGCCCTGCCTTATCACTGTTGCCTGGTAAATAAGTATCTTCATTTCCCTTTGGGTATCTCAAAACTGCAATTCTAACTCTGCAATTTCTGTGGCTGCCTAACAAAGAAACATAACATTAGACACTCCATGCAAAATATGTAAAGTTTTCCCCAAAGGGTAGAATGTATGTGATGGTGGCTTATAATGAGGAAATCCAGGGAGAATTTTCCAACAAACAAGCATGACCATAAAGAAGAAGTTTTCCCAGCCATGAGCGCTAATTAATGGTCAAGGTTATAGAGAAGGAGACAGTCTCACAGGGTTTCAGTGAAAGTGAAAGTGAAGTCGCTCAGTCGTGTCCGACTCTGCGACCCAGTGGACTGTAGCCTACCAGGCTCCTCCGTCCATGGGATTCTCCAGGCAAGAGTACTGGAGTGGGTTGCCATTTCCTTCTCCAGGGGATCTTCCCGACCCAAGGATCGAACCCAGGTCTCCCACATTGGAGGCGGACGCTTTAACCTCTGAGCCACCAGGGTAGCCCCAATAAATTATATGAAATCACATTATTTAATTGTTTAAGTGAAAGGGTAGGGATAAGAGAATATCCCATTTCGTGGTTGTTTTAATAACAGCTTACTGAGATAGAACACACAAGCCTTAATTTGCACACCTTTAAAGTATATGACTCAGTGCTTTTTTAGTATATTCACAGTATTCCCTGATAGCTCAGTTGGTAAAGAATCCTCAGTTGGTAAAGAATCCTCGTGCAATGCAGGAGACCCTGGTTCAATTCCTGGACCAGGAAGATCCCTGGGAGAAGGGATAGGCTACCCACTCCAGTATTCTTGGGTTTCCCTTGTGACTCAGTTGGCAAGGAATCCACCTGCAATGAGGGAGACCTGGGTTCGATCCCTGGGTTGGGAAGATCCCATGGAGAAGGGAAAGGCTACCCACTCCAGTATTTTGACCTGAGAATTCCATGGACTATATAGTCTCTGGGGTCTCAAAGAGTCAGTCATGACTGAGTGACTTTCACTTTTCACAGTGTATAGTAATTAACAGTATTTGATCCTGGATCCTTTTTTTTTTTTTTTTAACTTTTCAAAAGTGCAACCAATTTTTCTAACCCCAAATTTTCAGATATCTTCTGGGTACATTCATACAGATTCTGATGGAGACTCCTTAACAGCCAAAGATGGGCCAACATCATTCTTAAATCAAATTTAGAGGCAATTCCCTGAATAAAGAAGAAAAATATGCTTCATCTGATAGTTGCAATGACATTTTCCTGGATATCTTGGAACTCAAAACTGTATTAGGAAAGGGAATGCATGAGTATGGAAAGAGAACTCCTTTTCAGGGCTCTAAAGACCTGAATTCTATATAAGCCTACACTCAGAGGCTTGCCAAGCCATTTAATCTCTCTGGACTACATTTTATTCTTATGTGTGCAAAAGAAAAATCAAATATTTGCTGACGATTCAATGAAAACAGGATTCTGTGAGAGCAGTGGAGAAGAGTGGGTTATCTTAGCTTGTGTGGACAAAGAGAGAGTGACATTTGAGCTGAAACCTGCATGTTGCAAAAGAGGCAGGCAGGTAAAAAGCTGAGAGTGGAAACTTTCACACAGAGGATAAAGCAACTGGCAGGACCCTAAGTCCTACTGGACTGACTGAGGGACCGAAAGAAGCCCAAAGAGGCTAGTGCTGAGTGAGCAGTGGGAACTTCAGTCTAGGCCAGCTTAGATCATACAGGACCTTCTAAGACAGCTGCAATAGGCTTTGGGTCTATTCTAAGTTCCAAGTATAGGCATTAACCAGTTCTAAGCAAGACAATCTTGTGCTTATGTTTTTAATAGATCACTACTACGTGAAGAGAAGGAAATGGCAGCCCACTCCAATATTCTTCTCTGGAAAATTTATTTACAGAGGACCTGGGCATGCTTCAGTCAACAGGGTCGCAAGAGTTGGACATAACTCAGTGACTAAACCACCACCACCAGTGTGTGAAGAGGGACTTGAGGGAGGCCATAAAGGAAACAGGAAGATATAGGAACCTGTGATGAGGTCCAGGCAAACTGTGATGCTGGCTTGAATTAGCCCAGTAGCAGTAAAAATGAGGGAAAAAGATACCTACATGTGATTCTATGTGCTTCCTGTAGTTTTAATGAGATTCAGAGGAATAAAATGTCAGTAGCTTAGTCATGTCTGACTCTCTGCAACTCCATGGATAGACTATAGCCAGCCAGGTTCCTCTGTCCATGGAATTCTCCAGTCAAGAATACTGGAATGGATAGCCATTCTCTTCTCCAGGAGATCTTCCTGACTCAGGGACCAAACCCAGGTCTCCTGCATTGTGGGCAGATTCTTTACCATCTGAGCCACCAGAGAAGCCCCAAAGGAACAAAAGGAAACATATTTGTTTATTAACTTTAATATATAACAGGCTCTCTTGATAAAATTTAAAATATGTTTCATTAAATCTTCCCCAAAAACCTGTGAGATTGGTAGCCAATAGATGTGAAAGTTTGAAAGTTTAAAGGTATTATACAAATATAAGAGGATAGTATTATTATTATTGCTATCATTTATTTGTTTGGGTCCAGACGTGGACTCTATGATAATCCTAAGAATGACTTATGTACCACATATCCTCTTCAAAGAGAAAATGGGCTGCCCTCTTATATTTACCATGAATCTTCTTTAAGCTGTCTTTGAAGAGGGCTTTGTAGTTAATCAGCTGTCAAGTTTAAAATGCAAAATCTTGTATGTACAACATGTCATGTCTCTAAGAATCAAAGAGTACCATCCTTTTCTTTGTAGAAATGCAAAAACTAAAACAAAAAGGAAAGAAAAAACCTATTGAATAAATCTGGATTCCAACTGCATTTGGAGAGCATCCACATGTTCCAGAAAATGACAAATTGTACACAGGGGATGCTGGCAATGCATCATGCTCTCTAGGAATTCAGAGTCTAGTGGGGAAAGAAGGCCAATTAGGTCAATAATTGAAATAATAATAGTGGAAAAGGTCAGTTTTCACTCCAATCCCTAAGAGAGCCAAAGAATGCTCAAGTGACTGCACAATTGCACTCATCTCACATGCTAGTAAAGTAACGCTCAAAATCCTCCAAGCCAGGCTTCAGCAATACGGGAACCGAGAACGTCCTGATGTTCAAGCTGGTTTTAGAAAAGGCAGAGGAGCCAGAGATCAAATTGCCAACATCTACTGGATCATCAAAAAAGTAAGAGAGTTCCAGAAAAATATCTATTTCTGCTTTATTGACTATGCCAAAGCCTTTGACTCTGTGGATCACAAAAAACTGTGGAAAATTCTGAAAGAGATGGGAATATCAGATCACATGACCTGCCTCTTGAGAAACCTGTATGCAGGTCAGGAAGCAACAGTTAGAACTGGACATGGACCAACAGACTGGTTCCAAATAGGAAAAGGAGTACGTCAAGGCTTATATTGTCACCCTGCTTATTTAACTTCTATGCAGAGTACATCATGAGAAATGCTGGGCTGGAGGATGCACAAGCTGGAATCAAGATTGCCGGGAGAAATATCAATAACCTCAGATATGCAGATGACACCACCCTTATGGAAAAAGTGAAGAACTAAAGAGCCTTTTGATGAAAATGAAAGAGGAGAGTGAAAAAGTTGGCTTAAAGCTCAGCATTCAGAAAATTAAAATCATAGCATCCAGTCCCATCACTTTATGGCAAATAGATGGGGAAACAGTGGAAACAGTGGCTGACTTCATTTTTCTGGGCTCCAAAACCACTGCAGATGGTGATTGCAGCTATGAAATTAAAAAACACTTACTCCTTGGAAGGAAAGTTATGACCAACTAGATAGTATATTAAAAAGCAGAGACATTACTTTGTCCACAAAGGTCTATCTAGTCAAGGCTATGGTTTTTCCAGTAGTCATGTATGGATGTGAGAGTTGGACTGTGAAGAAAGCTGAGCGCTGAAGAATTAATGCTTTGGAACTGTGGTGTTGGAGAAGACTCTTGAGAGTCCCTTGGACTGCAAGGAGATCCAACCAGTCCATTCTGAAGGAGATCAGTTCTGGGTGTTCACTGGAAGGACTGATGCTAAAGCTGAACCTCCTGTACTTTGGCCTCCTCATGCAAAGAGTTGACTCATTGGAAAAGACTCTGATCCTGGGAGGGATTGGGGGCAGGAGGAGAAGGGGACGACAGAGGATGAGATGGCTGGATGGCATCACCGACTCAATGGACATGGGTTTGGATGGACTCTGGCAGTTGGTGATGGACAGGGAGGCCTGGCGTGCTGTGGTTCATGGGGTCGCAGAGTTGGACACGACTAAGCGACTGAGCTGAACTGATAATGATAATAATTAATATACTATAAACTGGGAACTTACCACATCCCAGGCATTATCCAGATATTTTACATTTAATACATTATGCAATTCTCACAAAAAGTCTCAGAGTTTGGTGGTATAAATAGCCCCATTTCACAGGTAACAATTTTCATATGACCCAAGTGATAAGTGATATGAGAAAAACAGAGTGATAAGTTGTTAGATAATTTTTTCTTGATATAGATGTGTCCCTCCACAAGAATCTCCAATTTCTTAAAAAAGAAAATAAAAAGAAACCTTAAACTACACACCAATACCCTCATTGACAGTCTCTTACAAAGACATACTGCTGTAACACCACTTTGATCACCACCAAAAGTGATTTGTCAACTTAGCATTGAAGAACAGAAACGAAAGATTTAGGAAAAAGTGGAGTTGGTTGCCACAAAAACAGCATTTTGCTCCTAACATTTATTTCTGCTCCCTATTATCAGGAATTAAGAGACTTTCAAATTATCCCCATGACATGTGTAACTGATTGGGCTAATTATGCAGTAGACATATTGTTCAGAATTCATATTGTTTAGACTTTTATATTAAAAAAGATCATCCTTTTGCTTTTAGAATCATGAAACTATATAGCTTTAGTCTTTTTATTTAGAAAGGTTAATATTTTTAAGATGAGGCTATGGTCCAGAGAAGTTGAATGACTTGATCAAGCTCACAGAATAAATTTGTGTCTGAGATTTACCTGGAATTTGATTCTTCTGACTTTTATCAGTTTAGAACTCTTTGTCTAGCCACTCAATTATTTGTGTATTTACTTGTTCACACACCCATTTATTCATTCTTTTTTTTTTTTTTTTTACTGAGCACCTACTATATGTCAGTTTACATCCTAGGTATAGGGGTATAGCAAAGAACAAAACACAAAAGAAAACTCTGCTCTCTTGAAACTTCTGTTTGAATGAGTGAAAAAGACAATTAAAAAAAAGTAAATAAATATTAAGCTAGATACTGATATACATTAAGGATAATATTAAGTAGGTAAATGCAATAAGATTTTTTTTGGTGGTAAGGTAGAGCATGAAATTTTAGATAGATTAGGAAATCCCTGAGAATAGTTGAGAATGTGACTATCGAGAAAAGGAAACATAAAAGTGTGTCTTGAGAGTGACTGAGGGAAAGAAATTGTAAGCACAAGGAGCGGCATGATCTAAAGCCTGAGGCAGATGTGATGGAAAGGTTTGAGAAAGAGAAAAGGGTACAATATGGAAGAAAAAGGGTGAGGAAAGGGGGACATAGGTAACAAAGCAGACAAATACAAAACATCCAGGGCATATACCACCCTGATGTGATAGTCAGGATTTGAGCTTTACTCTTGAGTGAGAAGGGTAGCACACAGAGGGTGTTCATTGTATCATATCATGAGGCCTTGAGAAGTCTCATGAGTCTATCAGACACAGACTCATTTTTACCAACAAAACGGCATGAGCCCAGTTACAGAAAATAATAATATACATGGCCGTTCACTTTATGAAGCTGATTGTTGTATGAATGACAAGAACTATTAAATGGAAGAGAAAAGAAGCAAGTAGAAGTGATTTTGGATCCACTTTAAGAGTTCAGTAGAAGGGGTGATGTGCTTTCTTTATTAGTTCCATCTTCAACGGAGGCATAAAGCTACATTTCTAAATGTGGTAAAATAAATAACATTAGGATATATTTTGAATGATTGAAAAATCAAAGCAGGTTGGCATTAAGTCTTAAATTCACATGGCTTTTTATTTTAAAGAAAATCCTGGAAAGACTTTGTTCACATTATGTTCTACAAAATGAAATATGGCATTTTAATGAGAAATGTCATTTTCTTGGGTTATAACAAAAATGATGAAGCCAGTCAACATCACTACTTTTTTTTTTTCACTCTCTCCCATAATCCAGGATGTTATTATGATATACTTGTCAAGCCCTTTGGTTTCCATTGGGAAGAAAGAAACATATGGCTAGGAAATAATACTCAACATTTATCTAGGTGTCATTGTTTTTAACAATGAGCAGACCAGAAAATGATTTTTTACTTTGTGTCTGCTGTTCTTCCTCAAAATTTGGAACAATAAACCTGACTTTTATTTTCTCATTTTTGATCCTAGATGTCCTTTACAAATATTCAGTTTAGTCTGGTCACTCAGTCGTGTCCAAATGTTTGCAACCCCATGAACTGCAGCACGCCAAGCCTCCCTGTCCATCATTAACTCCCGGAGTTTATCCAAACACATCCATTGAGTTGGTGATGCCATCCAACCATCTCATCCTCTGTCGTCCCATTCTCCTCCTGCCCCCAGTACCTCCCAGCATCAGGGGCTTTTCCAATGAGTCAGCTCTTCTCATCAGGTGGCCAAAGTAGTGGATTTTCAGCTTGAACATCAGTCCTTCCAATGAACACTCAGGAATGATCTCCTTTAGGATGGACTGGTTGCATCTCCCTGCAGTCCAAGGGACTCTCAAGAGTCTTCTCTAAAACCACAGTTCAAAAGCATCAATTCTTTGGCACTCAGCTTTCTTCACAGTTCAACTCTCACATCCATACATGACTACTGCAAAAACTATAGCCTTGACTAGATGGAAATTTGTGGACAAAGTACTGTCTCTGCTTTTTAATATGCTGTCTAGGTTGGTCATAACTTTCCTTCCAAAGAGTAAGCATTTTTTAATTTCATGGCTGCAATCACCATCTGCAGTGATTTTGGATCCCAGATAAATAAAGTCAGCCACTGTTTCCACTGTTTCCCTATCTATTTCCCATGAAGTGATTGAACCAGATGCCATGGTCTAACTTTTCTGAATGTTGAGCTTTAAGCCAACTTTTTCACTTTCCTCTTTCACTTTCATAGAGAGGCTCTTTAGTTCTTCACTTTCTTCCATAAGGGTGGTGTCATCTGCATATCTGAGATTATTGTTATTTCTCCTGGAACTTTTTCCCAGCTTGTGGTTCTTCCAGTCCAGCATTTCTCATGATGTACTAGAATATAAGTTAAATAAGCAGGGTGACAATATACAGCCTTGACATACTCCTTTTTCTATTTGGAACCAATCTGTTTTTCCATGTCCAGTTCTAACTGTTGCATACAGGTTTCTCAAGAGGCAAGTCAGGTGGTCTGGTATGCCCATCTCTTTCAGAATTTTCCACAATTTATTGTGATCCACACAGTCAAAGGCTTTGGCATAGTCAATAAAGCAGAAGTAGATGTTTTTCTGGAACTCTCTTGCTTTTTCCATGATCCAGGAGATGATGGCAATTTGATATCTGGTTCCTCTGCCTTTTCTAAAACCAGCTTGAACATCTGAAAGTTCACGGTTCACGTGTTGCTGAAGCCTGGCTTGGAGAATTTTGAGCATTACTTTACTAGCGTGTGAGATGAGTGCAATTGTGCAGTCGTTTGAGCATTCTTTGGCATTGCCTTTCTTTGGGATTGGAATGAAAACTGAGCTTTTCCAGTCCTGTAGCCACTGCTGAGTTTTGCAAATTTGCTGGCATATTGAGTGCAGCACTTTCACAGTATCATCTTTTAGGATTTGAAATAGCTCAGCTGGAATTCCATCAGCTTTGTTTGTAGTGATGCTTCCCAAGGCCCACTTGACTTCACATTCCAGGATGTCTGGCTCTAGGTGGGTGATCACACCACTGTGATTATCTGGGTCATGAAGATCTTTTTCGTACAGTTCTTCTGTGTATTCTTGGCACCTCTTCTTAATATCTTCTGATTCTGTCAGGTCCATACCATTTCTGTCCTTTATTGAGCCCATCTTTGCATGAAATGTTCCCTTGGTATCTCTAATTTTCTTGAAGAGATCTCTAGTCGTTCCCATTCTTTTGTTTTCCTCTACTTCTTTGCATTGATTGCTGAGGAAGGCTTTTTTTATCTCTCCTTGCTATTCTTTGGAACTCTGCATACAAATGGGTATATCTTTCCTTTTCTCCTTTGCTTTTTGCTTCTCTTCTTTTCTCAGCTATTTGTAAGGCCTCCTCAGAGAGCCATTTTGCTTTTTTGCATTTCTTTTTCTTGGGAATGGTCTTGATCCTGTCTCCTGTACAATGTCATGAACCTCTGTCCATAGTTCATCAGGCACTCTGTCTATCAGATCTAGTCCCTTAAATCTATTTCCTATTTCCACTGTATGTGATATGATCATTCCAGAGAGGGCAGAAACATTTAATATATAATAATTAATTTGGGGAAACATACAGGAGTTTAGTTGCATCAGGAAAGACCAGAGCTCAGAGCACTACTGCCTGCCAGATAATTCTAGAAGAGCTTTAAAAGGAGGCAGATATGTTAATAAGGAAGGAACACATCCTTCTTATAACAGATCAAACCATATCTTTTATTACTGACTTCCTTTTGAGTTATCTGGCCCATAAGAGTCCTACAGCGGTTGATACAGGGTAAAATGCCACCTGGGAAATTTTACTTTCACCTGCTCAGCCAATGAGGTAGATAGGGACATAAAATAGTCTCACAGGGGCTTACTTTGGTCCAAAATTTATGGATCTCACAAGAAATCTCATCTCTCTGCCCAGCACCTCTCCATCTTTTCTGATTTCAGCCCCTTACCAAAAATAACACCAATAACACCTACCTCGTTTAAAGGCTATAGGTGGCTGATGAGGAAAGAAGAATAAAATAAAATAAAAATAATAAAATATTGTCAAGACTGTACATTTTATATTTGATACCCAAATCCACTTTTAACTTTTAACTCTGGGAAATCCACATACACTTTTTGTTCTTCGAAACTACCATAAAAACTGAAGCTTTGAGTTGAGAAATCAAATATTCAGAATGTCATGGATAATACACATCTAGCAGAAGAACAATGAACTGTTCTAAGACAACAGAAGGGGAGGTTGTCACGCTGGGTTATGTGTGATAGATAATGAGACACAGGGTGGAGAACTCTGAAATTACTTCCTACAAAATGAAAGGAAGTTATTATATGGTTAATATATAGTTTGGAACAACTTTAATTCCAGACTTTCATTGCTTAAAAGGGAACCTCTAGTTATATTATTAAAATTCGTACAGATTGTTTCAATTATCCATATGTAGTTTGCCTTTCTCTACTTGCAAACGAATATCTGGCCCTTGCATTAATATTTATTCTTTTGAGATAACATTTCAATGATAGAACAATCACTGAATCTAACTCTTTTTTTACAGAAGAGATTTTATAAGTGTTTAAGAGAAGACCTACGCAGATCAAATAAATGTCTATGATGTAGTGCAAAATTATTCATTCATCCATTCATACACACATAACTTAGCCTACATACAGTTTTTCTTGGCAAACATTTACCATATGCCAAATATTGTATGCTGTTGGCCTATTATCCATCTGTTTATTACCATCCTAATGATTTTATAAAACTCAGTTCCAGCATTCCCTCCTCCAATATTCCTTCTTGACCCCCAGTCTGATTTAGCAATCCCTAGAACTGGACATGGAACAACAGACTGGTTTCAAATAGGAAAAGGAGTACGTCAAGGCTGTATATTGTCACCCTGCTTATTTAACTTCTATGCAGAGTACATCATGAGAAACACTGGACAGGAAGAAACACAAGCTGGAATCAAGATTGCTGGGAGAAATATCAATAACGTCAAATATGCAGATGACACCACCCTTATGGCAGAAAGTGAAGAGGAACTAAAAAGCCTCTTGATGAAAGTGAAAGTGGAGAGTGAAAAAGTTGGCTTAAAGCTCAACATTCAGAAGATTATGGCATCTGGTCCCATCACTTCATGGGAAATAGATGGGAAAACAGTGGAAACAGTATCAGACTTTATTTTTTGGGGGCTCCAAAATCACTGCAGATGGTGATTGCAGCCATGAAATTAAAAGACGCTTACTCCTTGGAAGAAAAGTTATGACCAACCTAGATAGCATATTCAAAAGCAGGGACATTACTTTGCCGAGTAAGGTCCGTCTAGTCAAGGCTATGGTTTTTTCTGTGGCCATGTATGGATGTGAGAGTTAGACTGAAGAAGGCTGAGCACCGAAGAACTGATGCTTTTGAACTGTGATGTTGGAGAAGACTCTTGAGAGTCCCTTGGACTGCAAGGAGATCCAACCAGTCCATTCTGAAGGAGATCAGCCCTGGGATTTCTTTGGAAGGAATGATGCTAAAGCTGAAACTCCAGTACTTTGGCCACCTCAGGCTAAGAGTTAGCTCATTGGAAAAGACTCTGATGCTGGGAGGGATTAGGGGCAGGAGGAGAAAGGGACAACAGAGGATGAGATAGCTCGATGGCATCACTGACTCGACAGTTGTGAGTCTGAGTGAACTCTGGGAGTTGGTGATGGATAGGGAGGCCTGGCCTGCCGTGATTCATGGGGTCACAAAGAGTCGGACACGACTGAGTGAACTGAACTGAACTGCTATACTCTCAATAGCATGAATGGATATCTTCATCAGCATACTCATCACACTGGAATGTAATGGTTGCTCATTTTTCCTCCAACTGATTCTCTACTCTCCATAAAGGAATGAAGCATGCTTTTATTTACTATAAATTCCTTTTATATGATACAGGCTCTCCTGGTGGCTCAGAAGGTAAAGAATCTGCCTGCAGTGCAGGAGACCCAGGTTTGAACCCTTTTAAATGATCAACAATAGAATTTAAACTTAATCACCAAAGCACTGGAAAGACAAAGAACACTTTTATGGAGGGAGGAGACATGAATGGATTTCTGTTTTCCAGTGTTCACAAATGCCATGATGTGAACTATAGCTTTTAAATGGTGATGTCTGGAGGTAAAGACAACTGGGAGGTTATTTCAGTGATTTAGGAAATAGGATAGAGTTTGAACAAGGCAAGGTATTGCTATGGAGTAGGTAAGCAGAGGACCAAAAAAAAAAAGATTTTAAAGTTAAACATGTAGAGATTTGTAGGCTGAATTCACGTTTCCCCTCACTTTTCATATTTAATTTAAAATATTTCCTTGGGTTTCTGGTATACACTTTAAAAAAGATGATGGTAACATTCTCCAAAACAGGAAAGAGAGTAGGAATATGTAAAGTAAGTTACATTCAGTTTTGAATATACTAAACTTAAACTCTCTCTTTCTATGCCCCTCAAGAATCTCAAAATGAATAGGAACATACTCTCCAGGAAGAGTATATCACATGGGAAATAGGAATGGTCAAGAAAACTGAGAGGGGGACTTCCCTGGTGGTCCAATGGTTAAGAATCCGCCTGTAATGCAGGGATGTGGGTTCGATTTCTGGCCTCCTGGTCAGGGAACTAAGATCCCACACACTGTGGAGGAACTAAGGCCATGTGGTGCAACTACTAAGCCCAAGCGCCACAACTAGAGAGTCCACACACTGTGATAAAAGATCACATATGATGCCACAAAGTTCCTGGGTGCTGAAGCTAAGACCCACCACTGTCAAATACATAAATAAGTATTTTCCAAAAAAGAAGGTTGAGATGAACAAATGAAAAAAAAAAAAAACACAAAGAAACAAAACCCCAAGAACTATTTGATTGGAGGTAACAAAAAAGTAGAGCAAGAGGTGTTACTGGCTGACATTAGATTATAACTTATGTCTTTCTTTACCAGCATTGATCTTCTCCCAGGGTCTCACCTATCAGAAGTTCACCTCTTTCATTCTTAATCTATTACACAGATCTGCTCAATAACATGTAAAGAAAGAATTGTCACTTTTCAAGGAACCTACAACAAAAACTAAAGATGGAGAAAGACTCTTTTTCTTCCTGTTCTCAGCATGGTATTCTCAAAATAAAACAATTTTTGCTTTCATTTTCTATCTGAAAAGCTCAATTCATTGTAAATTGAAACAAATAAAACCCTGCATAATACAAATAACATTCAAAGTGTTCAGTGATTTGTTGGCTGATGATATGGGGCAATTGTTTTATCAGCTTTGATGGAAATGTTCATCACCATTTTGGCAGCTTTGTCATTCACCTTTGGAAGCATTCCTTATGTTTAACTAAGGAGAAAAGGCAGTGATGAGCTTGTAAGACAAAGGTATGAAGACAGAGTCATTCTGGGCTTTGCTTAAACTCTCGAATAAACAAAGTCCTGAATAATTCTGACCTAAACACGGCAATGGCAACCCACTCCAGGATTCTTGCCTAGAGAATTCCATGGCCAGAGGAGCCTGACAGGAGACAGTCCATGGGACTGCAAAGAGTCGGTCATGACTGAGCCGAGATAGATATAGATAGATATAAAAATGGCAAGTCCAAGTGGTTACATCATGCCTGCTAAACATGTAATGGTGATTTTATTTCCCCTGAGGGAATAAATGGAAAATAATCAGGTCATACTATTAAAAAAGTAAAACATAAAGTTTGGTCCAGATGAAATAACTATTCAGAACTTGTGCCTCCATCTTGGAAACTGAGAAGTTGGCCTGAAGTCTGTGACATGTCCTCAATGTGAAACTTCAGCAACAGAATGATTTATACCCTCATCTTAGGCAGGTCATTTCTGTGCTGGAATGGCATGAGACTTTGCCTGGAAAATGTTTCTGAAGACTCACAAAGAATTATGGAGATACTCCGAAGTGATGTCTATATTCTCTAATCTATGGTGATATGCTGTATCAATATGAGACAGAGGCTTTCTCTCAGTCCAAAATTACAGGTGTTCAGGCAGCAAAGATGGCAACTAGCGGTGGTCTTTGTGTGTCTGTGCATGCACTCAGTCATGTCCAATGCTCTGTGCTCCCATAGGCAATAGCCCACCAGGCTCCTCTCTCCATGAAATTTTGCAGGCAAGAATATTGGAGAGAGTTGTCATATCCTTTTCCAGGAGATCTTCCCAACCCAGCGATTGAACCTGCTTCTCTTACTTCTCCTGCATTGGCGGGTGCGTTCTTGTCTGTGGTTTTTAGGAGACAGAATGCATACTGAGAATTGTAAGAAATATGTGCCTCTGGGAATAATCAGGACAAAAATAAGAAGTCAAGAGATACCTAGACTAACAGGCAAATTTGGCCTTGAACTACAAAATGAAGCAGGGCAAAGTCTAACAGAGTTTTGCCAAGAGAATGTACTGGTCATAACACCCTCTTCCAACAACACAAGAGAAGACTCTACACATGGACATCACCAGAAGGTCAATACCGAAATCAGAGTGATTATATTCTTTGCAGCCAAAGATGGAGAAGCTCTATACAGTCAGCAAAAACAAAACCAGGAGCTGACTGTGGCTAAGATCATGAACTCCTTATTTCCAAATTAGGCTTAAATTGAAGAAAGTAGAGAAAACTACCACCAGACCATTCAAGTATGACCTAAGTCAAATACATTATAATTGTACAGGGGAAGTGGAAGGAGGTTCAGGACATTGTACAGGAGGCAGTGATCAAAACCATCCCCAAGGAAAAGAAATGCAAAAGGCAAAATGGTCTGAAGAGCCCTTACAAATAGCTGAGAAAAAAAAAAAAAAAGAGAGAAGCTAAAGGCAAAGGAGAAAAGGAAAGATATACCCATTTGAATGCAGAGTTCCACAGAATAGCAAGGAGGGATAAGAAAGCCTTCCTCAGTGACCAATGCAAATAAATTGAGGAAAAGAATAGAATGGGAAAGACTAGAGAGCTCTTCAACAAAATTAGAAATACCAAGGAAATATTTCATGCAAAGATGGGCTCAATAAAGGACAGAAATGGTATGGAAATAACAGAATCAGAAGATATTAAGAAGAGGTGCCAAGAATATACAGAAGAAGTGTACAAAAAAGATCTACATGATCCAGATAACCATGATGGTGTGATCACCCACCTAGAGCCAGACATGCTGGAATGTGAAGTCAAGTGGGCCTTAGGAAACATCACTACAAAGAAAGGTAGTGGAGGTGATGGAATTCCAGTTGAGCTATTTCAGATCTTAAAAGATGATGTTGTGAAAGTGCTGCACTCAACATGCCAGCAAATTTGGAAAACTCAGCAGTGGCCACAGGACTGGAAAAGGTCAGTTTTCATTCCAATTTCAAGGAAAGGCACTATGAAAGAATGTTCAAACTGCCACACAATTGCACTCATCTCATGTGCTAGCAAGGTAATGCTCAAAACTCTACAAGCCAGGCTTCAAGAGTATGTGAATCATGAACTTCCAGATGTTCAAGCTGGTTTTAGAAAAGGCATAGGAACCAGAGATCAAATTGCCAACATCCATTGGATCATCAAAAAAGTAAGAGAGTTCCAGAAAAACATCTACTTCTGCTTCATTGACTATGCTAAATTCTTTTACTGTGTGGAGCACAACAAACTGTGGAAAATTCTGAAAGAGATGGGAATACCAGACCACCCTACCTGCCTCCTGAGAAATCTTCAAGTTAAGAAGCAATGGTTAGAACCAGACATGTAACAACAGACTGGTTCCAAATTGGGAAAGGAGTACATCAAGTCTGTATATTGTCATCCAGCTTATTTAACTTATATACAGAGTACATCATGCGAAATGCTGGTCTGGATGAGGCACCAGCTGGAACCAAGATTGCCAGGAGAAATACCAATAATTTCAGATACGCAGATGACACAACCCTTATGGCAGAAATCGAAGAAAAACTAAAGAGCTTCTTGATGAAAGTGAAAGAGGAGAGTGAAAATGTTGGCTTAAAATTCAACATTCAGAAAACTATGGTCATGGCATCCAGTCCCATCACTTCATGGCAAATAGATGCTGAAACAATGGAAACAGTGAGAGACTTTATTTTGTGGGGGCTCCAAAATCACTGTAGATGGAGACTGCAGCCATGAAATTAAAAGACCCTTGTTCCTTCAAAGAAAATTTATGACCAACCTAGACAGCATATTAAAAAGCAAAGACATTACTTTGCCAACAAAAGTCCATCTAGTCAAAGCTATAGCTTTTCCAGTAGTCATGTATGGATATGAGTTGGACTATAAAGAAAGCTGAGTGCCAAAGAACTGATGCTTTTGAATTGTGGTGTTGGAGGAGACTCTTGAGAGTCCTTTCGACTGCAAGGAGATCCAAACAATCAATCCTAATGGAAATCAGTCCTGAATATTTATTGGAAAAACTGATGCTGAAGCTAAAACTCCAATACTTTGGCCACTTGATGAGAAGAACTGACTCATTGGAAAAGTCCTTGATGCTGGGAAAGATTGAAGGCAGGAGAAGTGGACGCCAGAGGATGAGATGGTTGGATGCCATCACAGACTCGATGGATACAAGTTTGAGCAAGTTCTGGAGTTAGTCAAGAACAGGAAAGCCTGGCATGCTGCAGTCCATGGGGTCATAAAGAGTTGGGCACGAATGAGTTACTGAATTGAACTGAACTGAGGACAAATCAGCTTTCATCACACTGAGTACAGAGTACAGTCACTTTGATCCCATCTGTCACACTTGGTGCTATTTTACCAGAATGGCTAAAGAGCACAGTTTGCCAATGAGCGTTCTAGAGAGGATGCACTGAGAGTCCAAAAAGATTATTGTTTTGTTTCCATCATATAATAGGAAGCCACAGGCATTGAGTTTAGGCAGAAGTATTGTATTACACTACTTTGTTGCCACAAAGAAGGCACAGATGTCCATACCTCAAGCTCTTCTGGTAGCTGTCCAAGCTTTTTTAAATTACTAAGAACTAAGGATAAAGAAAGTAATTGAGGCTCTGTCTTCTTGATGGCAAACATCTGCTTAGTTTAGCCCCAAAGCTTAGTAAATGAGGGGTGAAAAGTCAAACAAATCCACGTTCAGGATTATGTATGTTTAGAGCAGTCAAGAAAGGATTAAAAAAAAATTTCAGTTGAAATGAAGGAAATGAATCTCTGGAGAAGGGAAATGGCATATTTACAGGCACTGTTTGAGGAACTGTTTAGCACCTTTCACTGAATGTTTTTCCTCCTCAAAGTTTGATGTTAGGATTTTCCTTTCCTGCTTCCATGATGATTGATATGGACAAGTGACTTGTTCTGTCCAATGAAAATTAGCAAAAGAATATATGTTACTTTCTGTCAGAAGTTTTAAGTGTCATGTGTAAGTTTAACTAGAATAAATAATCTTTAAATTTATTTATTTATTTTTTATTTTACTTTACAATTCTGTATTGGTTTTGCCATACATTGACATGAATCCACCACAGGTGAATTTATATTGAACCATAAGGGATCCAGAATTACCAAAGCAAATCTGAGGAAGAGAACAAAGCAGGAAGCATAACCCACCCAAACTTCAGACACTACTACAAATCTACGGTAGTCAAAACAGAGTAGCACTGGCACAAAAACAGACATATGGGTCAATGGAGCAGAATGGAGAGCCCAGAAATAAACCCATACAACTATGGTCAATAAAACTTCCACAAAGGAAGCCAAAGTATACAATGGGTGTTGGGAAAGTTGGACAGCCACTTGTAAATCAATTAAATTAGAACACTCCCTCACACCATACACAAAAAAAAAACCAAAATGGCTTGAAGACTTAAAGGTAAAATATGATACCACAAAACCCCCAGGAGAGAACATAGGCAAAACATTCTCTGACATAAATTGTACCAATCTTTTCTTAGATCAGTCTCCCAAGGCAATAGAAATAAGAGAGAGAGACAGAGAGAGAGAGAGAGAGAGAGAGAAAAGTGGGACCTAACCAAACTTAAAAGCTTTTGCACAACAAAGAAAAGCATAAACAAAATGGAAAAAAACAACCTACAGAATGGGAGAAAGTATTTGCAAATGATGCAACCAACAAGAGATTAATCCCCAAAATATATAAACGGCTGATACAACTCAATTTAAAAAACCCCAAGCAACCCAACTGAAAAATGGATGGAAGACCTAAATAGACATTTCTCCAAAAAAAAGACATACAGAGGGCCAAAAGTAAATGAAAAGATGCTTATTATCACTAATTATTAGAGAAATGCAAATCAAAAGTACAGTAAGGTACTACCTAACACCAGTCAAAATAGCCATCTTTCAAAAGTCAACAAACAACAAATGCTAGAAAGGGTGTGAAGAAAAGGGAACCCTCCTACACTTTTGCTAGAAATGTAATTTGGCATAGCCACTATGAAAAACAGTGTGGAGGTTCCTAAGAAACTAAAAATAGAGTTTCCATGTGATTCTTGGGCATATTATCTGGAGAAAACTGTAATTTAAAAAGAAGCATGCATCCTATGTGCATAGCAGCACTTTTCACAATAACCAAGACATGGAAACAATCTAAATATCCATCAACAGATGAATGGATAAAGAAGGGGTATATATACGCAATGGAATACTGCTCAGCATTTAAAAAAGAATGAAATAATGCCATTTGCAGCAATATGGACGGAACTAGAGATTATCAGACTAAGTCAATCTAGAAAGAGAAAGATGAGGGCAACAGAGAAGGTGGCATAGGAGTAATATGGGGAGATTACCAGCTTCCCCCCAAATACAGCAAAAACTCATTAAGGTATGGAACTACTCCTACAAAGGAACCTCTGCTGCTAAGTCGCGACAGTCACATTCGACTCTGTGCAGCCCACCAGGCTCCCCGTCCCTGGGATTCTCTAGGCAAGAATGCTGGAGTGGGTTGCCATTTCCTTCTCCAGTGCATGAAAGTGAAAAGTGAAAGTGAAAGTGAAGTCATGTCCGACTCTGTGCGACCCCATGGAAGGCAGCCAACCAGCAACCTCTAGGTGACAGCAGAAGACCCCAGGCCTCCAGGGGGACAGGCTAAGCTCCCTGAAATGAGGTGGGAGAGAGGAGGGAGACATAAAAAGGGAAAAGACAGAGAACTTCTGAGCAGGAGCGTGTGCCCCAAAGGAGGGAGGGAGCCCTGAAACGGGAGTTCCGCTATACAGGGAAACTCCCTCACAGGCAGGCCCAAAGGGGAGCTGCAAAGTCCTGGAAAACCAGGCAAAGCAGGGACTTGGAGGGCAAGAGAAAGCTATACTTCTCAGTCTGTTAACAGCTCATGGACTGTGGCCCCAAACAGAAGGTAGGTTCGGGGATCCCAGAGTGGTGCGGCCTACAAACCCAACCAGCGCTGTAACCTTTTCAGCACAGAGGGTAGGCCCACGTAGCTGGCAGACAAACATAGCCCCCTCAAAGGGCAGGACTGGGGTTCTGATAGAGGGGAGGCATACAAACTTGGGTAGCGCACACAACTCTTCTGGGACTCAGCTATAAGAACAAGTAACCCCCATGACAAAGAGTGCAGACCCTGAGATGAAACAAGTGCACACAAGCCCCACTACGATGCAGAGTGCACGCCTGTGAAGATGAGACAAGTGCACACAGCCCTGCGACACAGAGGGTGAGCTTAGGGGGCTGAGGGAAGCCCACACAAGCCACTGCAATGCAGAGGGATCCACACGAGCACCTACCTGGCAAGTTCTGGCCAGCAGTGCAGGGCGGGACAGGGGAACAGAAGCACCAGCAATCACCCCAGGGACAAATAGAGGACTGGCGGCACAGAGTTATGCTGAGAGAACCACCTGGAAGCAGCTGTGGATATAGACCTGCCTAACACCACAGAAACTAGAAGGACTGCCCAAAGGAATACTGAACCCATAGACACTCCAAAATCTACTACTGGACACTGCACTGCCCTTCAGAGAGATGAGAGCCAGCTCCATCAACCAGAACACAGGCACAGCTCCACCCAGAAAAACATCACAGGGCACTAATCCAACCCCATCCACAGGGACAGACTCCACAACCAAGAACTATGAACTTGTAAACCCTTTAAAAAATATTTTTCCTTTATTATTATTTTTTTCTCTTATAAATCACACTGTTTATTTCCCCAACAAATCTCCACCTTCACACTAGCATTTAGCAGTGCTGTGGAGTTTTCCTCTTTGTTTTTCTTGTTACATTAAAAAAAAATCATGAAAATTTTTTTTTCTTTTTTTTTAGAAATCAGTTTATTCTCCCTACAAATTTCCACCTCCGTATTAGCCTTTTGTAGTGCTGTGAAGTTTTCCTCTTTGTGTTTCTTGTCCAAAAAAAAGGCAAGAAAAAAATTCATTTTATTTTGTTTTTTCTCTTCTCACCTTTTTTTTCTTTTTTTCTGATGATTTTTGGATTTTGTTTTGGATATATGCAACTGCTTTTCCTACTGTTCTTTACCAGCTGTAGCTATTCCTGAATATAGATGAATCTTTCCCACACATGTCTATTCATCTTTGCTTTTCTATTTTTTTTCTTTTTTTATTTTTTAAATCCTCTTCTCCACACCTTCCTTTTCTCTTTTCCTTCCCTGCTCCTCTTGATTTTCTCTTTTTTTATTCTCCCTTTTTTTCCTTCACTTTTTCTTCTTTTACCAAATAAGTTAAATTGTTGAGCTCTCCATGCTATATTTCCCAGTTGGCCTTCTGCTCATGCTCAAATTTCCAGATTTAGCATTAGCTAACTCTACTTTCCACTGGTTGATATCACCTCTGGTTTCCCTTCTTCACCAAGTCAGTCTCCTGGACTCATTTCTTTAGAACACTTTGGTTGTAACTGTATGTGTGGAAGTATGTGTGTATATGTCCCAGTATTTCTGTAACCACCTACCTGATCTCCCATTAGAACACAGGCACGGGTCACCTTCAACAAGAAATCAACACAAACCACCCAACAAACATTTCTCTCCAAGGGCAAAAATTAAAAGGAATGAGTAATATAACCTTAAAACCTGGGAAAAGGAGACCTCAAGTGCAGCAAGTTAGGAAGAAGAAGAAGAAAAAAAAAAGATGATGAAAAGAAAGAGAAATACAACACAAATAAAAGAACAAGGTGGAAACTCACAAGACCAAATAAATGAAGAGAAATTAAGTAATCTCCCTGAAAGAGAATTCAGAATAATGATAGTAAAGTTGCTCCAAAGACTTGAAAATATAATGGAGAAAATGTAAGAAGCATTCAACACAGTTAATACAATCACCAAGGACATAGAAGAAATAAAGAATAAGGAAATAGAGATGAATAACACAATTACGGAAATTAAAAATACATTAGAAGGAACATGCAGCAGAATAACTAAAGCAGAGGAATGGATAAGTGAGCTGGAGAATAGAATGGTGAAAATAAGTGCTGAAGAGCAGATAAAGAGAAAGGGATGAAAAGAACTGAGGAAAGCCTCAGAAACCTTTGGGACAATATTAAATGTATCAATATTAGAGTTATAGGGATCCCAGAGGAAGAAGAAAAATAAAAAGGCACTGAGAAAATTTTTGAAGAAATTATAGTTGAAAACTTCCCCAACATGGGAAAGGAAATAGTCAATCAAGTCCAAGTAGCATGTAGAGTCCCCTACAGGTTAAATCCAAGGAGAAACACATTGGGACACACACATCAAGCTAATAGAGATTAAGCACAAAGAAAGGATATTAAAAGCAGAAAGGGAAAACCCATACAATTAACAGCAACTCTTTCAGCAGAAACTCTACAGGTCAGAAGGGAATGGCAGGATATATTTAAAGTATTGAAAGAGAAAAATCTATAACCACAATTATTATACTGGGCAAAAATCTCATTCAAAATTGATGGAGAAATCAAAAGCTTTATGGACAAGCAGAAATTAAGAGAATTCAGCACCACCAAACTAGCCTTGTGACAAATATTAAAGGGACTAACATATCCAGTAAACACAAGAGAAAGGAAAGACCTACAAAAAAAAAAAAAAGAAAAAATGCCAATAGGAACATATGTAACAATAATTACCTTAAATGTAAATGGATTAAATGCACCAACCAAAAGATGCAGATTGACTGAATGGATAGAAAAACAAGACACATATATATGCTGCCTACAGGAGGCCCACTTCAGATCTAGAGACACATACAGACTGAAAGTAAAAGGATGGAAAAAGATATTCCATATGAATGGAAACCAAAAGAAAGCTGGAGTGGCAATCCTTATTTCAAACAAAATAGACTTTAAAATAAAGAATATCATAAGAGACAAAGAAGGCCATGACATAGTGATCAAGAGATCAATGCAAGAAGACGATACAACAATTGTAAATGTCTATGTACCCAACATAGGAACACCTCAATACATAAGGCAGACACTAACAGGCATAAGAGGAGAAATCATCAGCAACACAATAATAGTAAGGGATTTAAACACCCCACTGTCATCAATGGACAGATCATCAAAGCTGAAAATCAATAAGGAAACACAATCCTTAAATGGAACATTAGACCAAATGGACCTAATTGATATCTTCAGGACTTTACATCCAAATGCAGAAGAATACTCTCTTCTCAAGTACACATGGAACATTCTACAGGATAGACCACATCTTGGGCCACAAATCAAGTCTCAGTAAATATAAGAAAATTGAAATTGTATCAAGTAACTTCTCTGACCACAACTCTATAAGACTAGATAGCAGCTACAGGAAAAAAAAAAAAAAAAAACAGAAACAAAACACAAACTCATGGAGATTATACCTCTACATAATAAAGATGTTACTGAAGAAATAAAAAAGAAATCAAAAGGTTTCTAGAAACAAATGACTATGAAAACACAACGATCCAAAACCTATGGGACTCAGCAAAAGCAGTTCTAAGAGGGAGGTTTATAGTGACACGATCATACCTCAAGAAGCAAGGAAAGCATTGAATATACAGCTTAACTCTACATCTAAAGCAGCTGGGAAAAGAATAAAATTCCCAAAGTCAGAAGAGTGAAGGAGATCATAAAAATCGGAGCAGAAATAAACGAAAAAGAAAAAAGGAAACAATATCAAAGATTAAAAAAACTAAAAGTTGGTCCTTTGAGAAGATTAACAAAATTGACAAACCACTAGCCAGACTTACCAAGAAAAAAAGGGAGAAAAATCAAATCAATAAAATTAGAAATGAAAGAGGTTACAACAAACACACAAAAATACAAAGGATCATAAGACAATATTATGAGCAACTATATGCTAACAAAACAAACAACCTAGGGGAAATTGACAGATACTTAGAAAAGATCAGCCTCCCAAGACTGAACCAGGAAGAAATAGAAATCATGAACAACCCAATTACAAACACTGAAATTGAAACAGTGATTAAAAATCTCCCAAAAACAAAAGCCCAGGGCCTGATGGCTTCACAGGGGAATTCTATCAAACATTCAGAGAAGAGCTAATGCCTATTTTTCTGAAACTCTTCCAAAAAGTTGCAGAGGAAGGAACACTTCCAAACTCATTCTATGAGGCCACAATCACCCTGATACCAAAACCAGGAAAGGACAAGAAAAAAAGAAAATTATAGGCCAATATCACTAATGAATATAGATGTAAAATTCCTCAACAAAATTTTAGCAAACAGAATCCAACAAGGCATTAAAAAGTTCATACACCATGATCAAGTCAGGTTCATTCCAGGGATGCAGGGATTCCAGGGATTTTTCAATATATGCAAATCAATCAATGTGATACAACATATCAACAAGTTGAAAGATAAAAACCATATGATCATCTCAGTAGATGCAGAAAAAGCCTTTGACAAAATTCAGCACCTATTTATGATTAAAACTCTTCAAAAAATGGGCATAGAAAGAACCTACCTCAACATGGTAAAGGCCATATATGAAAAGCCCACAGTAAACATAATTCTCAATGGTGAAAAACTAAAAGCTTTCCCTTTAAGGTCAGGAACAAAACAAGAGTGTCCACTCTCACCACTGCTATTCAAAATAGTTTTAGAAATCCTAGCTACAGCAATTAGAGAAGACAAAGAAATAAAAGGAATCCAGATTGGAAAAGAAGAAGTAAAACTCTCACTGTTTGCAGATGACATGATATTATACTTTGAAAACCCAAAAGAAACTATCAGAAAGTTACTAGAGCTAAATCAGACAATTCAGCAAAGTCGTGGGATACAAGGTCAATACATATAAATCACTTGCACTCCTATATACTAACAATGAAAAATCATAAAGAGAAATTAAGGAATCAATACCATTCACCATTGCAAAAATAAAGAATAGAATATCTGGAAATAAATCTACTTAAAGAAACAAAAGACCTGTATTTGGAAAACTATAAGACACTGATGAAAGAAATCAAAGACAACATAAACAGATAGAGAGATACTGCATGTTCTTGGGTGGGAAGAATCAATATTGTGAAAATGACTATACTAACAAATGCAATCTACAGATTCAATGTGATCCCTATCAAATTACCAATGGCTTTTTCACAGAACTAGAACAAAAATTTTCACAATTCATATGGAAACACAAAAGACCCTAAATAGCCAAAGCAATCTTGAGAAAGTAGAGTGGAGCTAGAGGAATCAGCCTTCCTGACTTAAGATTATACTACAAGCTGCAGTCATCAAGACAGTACAATACTGGCACATAAACAGAAATATAGACCAATGGAACAAGATAGAGAACCTAGAAATAAACCCACATACCTATGGGTACTTTATTTTTGACAAAGGAGGCAAGAATGTACTATGAGGCAAAGACAGCCTCTTCAATAAGTGGTGCTGGGAAAACTGGACAGCTACATGCAAAAGAATGGAATTAGTTCACTACCTAATGCCATACACAAAGATAAATTCAAAATGGATTAAAGACCTAAATGTAAGATCAGAAACTATTAAACTCTTAGAGGAGAACATAGGCAGAACACTCGATGACATAAATCAAAGCAAGATCTTCTATGACCCACCTCCTAGAGTAATTGAAATAAAAACAGAAATAAACAAGTGGGATATAATTAACTTAAAAGCTTCTGCACAGCAAAGTAAACTACAAATAAGGTGAAAAGACAACCCTCAGAATGGGAGAAAATAATAGCAAGGGAAACAACTGATAAAGAATTCATTTCCAAAATATACAAGCAGCTTATATAATTTAATATCAAAAAAGCAAACAACCCAGTCAAAAATTGGGAAAGGGACCTGAAGAGACATTTCTCCAAAGAAGACATACAGATGGCTAACAAGCACATGAAAAGATGCTCAAACTCACTCATTATCAGAGAAGTGCAAATCAAAACTACAATGAGATACCACCTCACACCAGTCAGAAAGGCCATCATCAAAAAGTATACAAACAATAAAAGCTGGAGGGGGTGTGGAGAAAAGGAAACACTCTTGCATTGCTGGTGGGAATGTAAACTGATACACCATTATGAAAAATGGCATGGAGACTCCTTAAAAAGCTAGGAATAAAACCACCATATGACCCAGCAATCCCACTCCTAGGCATATACCTTGAAGAAATCAAAACTGAAAAAGACACATGTAGCCCAATGTTTACTGAAGCTCTATTTACAATAGCTAGAACATGGAAGCAACCTAGATGTCCATCAACAGATGAATGGATAAAGAAGCTATGGTACATACATATACAATGGAATACTACCCAGCCATAAAAAGAAATACATTGAATCTGTTCTAATGAGGTGGATGAAACTATAGCCCATTATACAGAGTGAAGTAAGTGAGAAAGAGAAATATAAATATTGTATACTGACACATATATATGGAATCTGAAGAGATGGCTTTGATTAATTTATCTTCAGGGCGGCAATGGAGAACCAGACATAGAGAACAGACCTAAGGACAAGGTGGGAGGGGAGGAGAAAGCAGGGCCGATGTATGGAGAGAGTAACATAGAAATTTACAATACCATGTGTGAAACAGATAGCCAATGGGAATTTGCTGTATGACTCAGGGAACTCAAACAGGGGCTCTGTGACAGGCTGAAGGGTGGGGTGGAGAGGGAGATGGAAGGGAGGTCTGGCAAGGAGGGGACATGGGTATATATATGGCTAATTCTTGTTGATGTATGACAGAAAACCACAAAATTCTGTAAAGCAATTACCCTTCAATTAAAAAATTGAAATAAAAGGATAAAGAAAAAAAAATTAAAGGAAGATTACAGCAAAGCTTCAGGCAAAAACATTACATTATCTGCAAAGTTTTTGTTCACCATTATTTTCAATTCAAGAAAAAAAAAAAACCCTGCCATTTCTGACTCACTACCCTATCATCCAATCTTCTCTTCATTTATAATGGTTATTATAATTTTCAAGAACCTCAGGAGTGAAATCAAATGTCAGTTACAAAGTTAGACAAAATTTGAAAGGTATTTCTCATGCAAACAATGTAGAAACTCTCACCAAGACCATTTTTAATAGCTACTTAATTGTGATCCAAATGTTTCTGTTACACTTCAATTTTAAGTTGGGTCTCAACTTAATTTCACATTCTTGATCAAGTCATTTCTTCTCAACTCTGTATCAAAACCTTTAGGAGGCAGTTCATTCTTGTCTCCCCAAGGTCTTGGTCTGTTTCAGCCCTGTTGGACTCACTGTCCTCTTAATTCCTATAACACAGTAGCTCATATTGCATATAAAGTACATTTAGCTTTTAAAACTCTCCTTTTATTTCATGTTCTTAGTCTTCTGTCTCCATCTATTGAGGAGGAATTTTAATGAAAACAAAGTATCTCTGATCCTTCTCCCATCCTAAAGTTATTTAACAGAACTAATTAAGTGGCAGACAGCTAGCATGATGATGGTCTGAAAAAATTTGAAAGACATTTTTATGAGGAGCATCTGAAAAGTAACTATTGGTTGCAATAAACCTACTGCCCTAAAACAAATTCTAAGTGATTTTTTCATTCTTTCTCTAATTTTATAACTGTCAATTTTTCTGTTTACCTTTATCTTGCCTATGAAATTCCTGAAATTTATTCATATACATTTTTTTGATGAACAGCATTCAAAGCTAAATAGTGTGCTGAAATCTTGATTTATATACCTCAAATTAGATAATACAGCAATAGAATATATATATTTACAATAAAGCAGATATAAGTAAGTGATACAAAAAAAAGAAAAAGACAAATACTATATGATATTACTTACATGTGAAGTCTAAAATATGACTAAATGAACTTATCTATAAAACAGAAATAGATACACATAGAGAACAGACTTCTGGTAAGCCAGAGTGGGGTGGGGAGGGAAGGAGTGGGAGGTTGGAATTAACAGATGTAAGCTATTATATATAAAATGGATAAAAACAAGGCTCTACTCTATAGCACAGGGAACTATATTCAAAATCCTATGATAAACCATAATGGAAAAGAATAAGAAAAAGAATGTATATGTAAAACTGAATCATTTTGCTGCACAGCAGATATTAACACAACATTATACATCAACTATACTTCAATATAACAGAAATCATTTAAGTTACCTTTTCCATTTTCCTATCAGGGAAAATATGGAAGCAGTGAGATGGAGCTCCTCCCAACCCTAGGTCCCTGAGTCAGGACAACAGAATAAAGCCTCTTAGCTGACCCAGGATGGATGGTTGGTATGAGCATATAGTAAGACTTTCATTCTTTTAAGACACTTAAACTCAGGGACTCTTTAATTTTATGCTTTTTCTTTTTTACTGAAGCACAATCAACCCTACACTGATTGATATATTCATCTAGCAAGTGGAGTTTCCAGAGGCAGAATCCACATTTACTAGTTCTTCGCCTATAACATAAAGCTACATACAAAAGTACATACTGATATGTTTGCCCAACCACGTGTGGTCAAGGAAATATGGCCATAATTACATGTGTAAGATGAGTGTTACTTATGTCTGCTTAGTCAGTTAACCACTAGAAATCATGTATGACCTTGCCAACCTTGGTAGTCATATTTACGATTTAGATGTCATGGAGAAGCATAACCTAGTCTAAAACAATGACCACAGATAGAATTATTCTGTTGCTCCACTGTCTTGCATTAACCTCTTTATAATGCAACCAGAATCTCTTTCCCCACGTAAATCTACATATCTGCTGAGATGATCTATGTCTATCTGCTAAGATTTTGTTCAATTGTAAATAACAACCACCAGAAAACTAACAATGACCAAAACAAATAGCTGTCTTTTTTTTTTTTTAATGTATCACATATTTAGAGGTAGGTAGACACTCAAGGATGTTTTTGAAGCCAAGGTCCTTTCTTGTCTTTGGTCCTTATCATGATCTTCATTCTTATGCTGGATACACTGTGCCTGCAAAATGAATGCTGTAGCTCTAGTCATCACAGCCATACTTAGAGCACAAAAAAGGAAGGGAGACAGGGCAACAGTACGAGCAGAATTCACTTCAGTCTCTTTAGCCAGGACTATGACTTATGCCCCCTCTTCAGGGCAAGCGACGCTGAGAAATTGCAAACCAGGATTTTCACGACTGGCTAAGACTGATCCATCACTTGAAAGTGAGCATATTCTCTCCCAGAACAAAATCACAGTTTCTGCTACCAAGTAAGAAAGAATGAGTATATAGTTGTCATACCATCTATTCACATTTATTCCAGGTCATGAGACGGAAGATGATGCCACCTCAGTGTACCTGATAAATGTTTGGTCCAACTCACTCCAATTATCGATATAAGAGCATGGGAACAGAATGCTCTTTGGTATGATGAAAATTGTTTACTGGGCCCTTTTCTAGATGTTCATTCATTCTAGCTATTGTTTTTTGTTTTTGTTTTTTTAATGAATTAAGGCTCTTGAGTCATGTCAGAACAAAGATTGAGAGTACTTGACTGCCCAGCATTGTTAGAAAACTATAGCAATATGTTCAGTGAGAGAGGTGGCTTTTTAATTGCAGTTCTTGCTAAATGCACAGGGATTGTAGCAAGCACAGGCTTTGGATTCAATTAGACCTTGATTTGACTCAAGAATCCACTATTTGGCAGCTGTTTGATCACATGCATAGATCATTTTACCTCTGTGAGTTTCACCTTTCTGTGTGATAATAAACTTTAGAGGATTTTCAAGCAAAGTAAGTTAAAATAGGTTATTAATATCCTGTCAGCATTACCCATAGGTTATTCACAAAATAAAGGGACTGGGGTCAACTTAGAAAGGGATTTGGTAGAAGTGAAGCAATGAAAACGTTGCATTTTGGAGTAGTTAAACTTCGACCCCCATGCTCCAGAAAGAATTCTATTTCTCCTCACTACTTCAACTGTACTCTATTAGGAAAAAAAAACAAAACCTCTCCTTCGGGATTAAAAAACATCTGAAAATCTGTCCTCTTTTTTTTTTTTTTTCAATTTCTCTGAGCCTTAGCTATTGGTTTCTGATTCTTTGAATTATTCCTTATGTCACAGTATTGTATAATTTATACAGAACACTCTCTCCTGTCTTGTATTATTTAATTCTCCAAAGTGTTTGGAGAAAGGATTTTATATGAAAGCAGTGACACAAAAAATAAAGCAGCATCATACCAGTGTCTTGCATCTTTAATAAAGTTGCTTTCAAACAGCATTTCAGTAAATGAAATGTACCCAGGAATGACAAATTTTCATATATCAAAGGTATGCTATGACCTGCTCTGGGACATAAAGCCTAATGCCATAATAGAGCCTGGAGGTTTGTGTTTGATTTGATTTGGCTTTCTTTCTTTTCTTCTAAAGGAATAATACCTACTTTCCAAAATAATAATCATAAGAGTAAAAATCCCATCTCATCCAAAGACAGGGAAAAGTACCATTAAGATTGAAGGCATTCAGTGGCAATGTTAGAATGTAAGCTTTGGGGAGGAGGAAAGCACACATACAACAAAGAAAAGAAAGGGGGCTTTGTCAATTTGAATAATTTATAACACATCTCCAGGAACGTTGCAAACTGCATTCTGAAAGAAATTGTCCAACATGAAACAAAGAACAAGAGAATTCCTGAAACACTTAGCTTAGTGTGAGTGAGATTTATGATTAGGGCTACCTGTATGTAGACAGAGTGGCCTCAAATACCCCAGGAGCAAGTGGAAGCCCCCTTATTGGTGAAAGGAAACAGATAAACCAAACCAAAACAACAAAAACCTGACAAATTTGACTTTGTGATCATATGACGCCATTGCTGCAAATGACCGTTTCCTGATCATTTCAGAGTGCACTGCTTATTATAATGGGAGAGACTGGCTGTTCAAGGCCACACAAAATGCAAGATTTGCCTGAAAGAGAAGGAATTCCTTTTCCCGGGAAACTGTGGAAACAGTGTCAGATTTATTTTGGGGGGCTCCAAAATCACTGCAGATGGTGACTGCAGCCATGAAATTAAAAGATGCTTACTCCTTGGAAGAAAAGTTATGACCAACCTAGATAGCATATTCAAAAGCAGAAACATTACTTAGCCAACAAAGGTCCGTCTAGTCAAGGCTATAGTTTTTCCAGTGGTCATGTATGGATGTGAGACTTGGACTGTGAAGACAGTTGAGAGCTGAAGAATTGATGCCTTTGAACTGTGGTGTTGGAGAAGACTCTTGAGAGTCCCTTGGACTGCAAGGAGAGCCAACCAGTCCATTCTAAAGGAGATCAGCCCTGGGTGTTCTTTGGAAGGAATGATGCTAAAGCTGAAACTCCAGTACTTTGGCCACCTCATGCGAAGAGTTGACTCACTGGAAAAGACTCTGATGCTGGGAGGGATTGGGGGCAGGAGGAAAAGGGGCCACAGAGGATGAGATGGCTGGATGGCATCACCAACTCGATGGACGTGAGTCTGAGTGAACTCTGGGAGTTGGTGATGGACAGGGAGGCCTGGCGTGCTGTGATTCATGGGGTTGCAAAGAGTCAGACACGACTAAGTGACTGAACTGAACTGAACTGAAGCATCTCCCTGGCAAAAAGCAAAGGGCACTGAACAGATAGCTCTTCTCCCATATAGTGCCTGGTGGAGACCCAAGGTGTACAAGGCAATATGATGCTGTTCCATTTCAGTCTCTTTCTTTCAGAGTTTGGAGACACATTAATCTCCAAGTCCAAGAGTATTCTGTTGAAGACAGAAAGTGAAAGTGAAGTGAAGTCGCTCAGTCGTGTGCGACTCTTTGCGACCCCATGGACTGTAGCCTACCAGGCTCCTCTGTCCATGGGATTCTCCGGGCAAGAGTACTGGAGTGGGTTGCCATTTCCTTCTGCAGGAGATCTTCCCAACCCAGGGATTGAACCCAGGTCTCCCGCATTGTGGGCAGATGCTTTACCATCTGAGCCAGAAGAGACTGTCAGTTAGCTTATAGGACAAAGATCCTATGTTGGCCAGAGACAGATGATGCAAGTGGTTATAGAAATTAGAAAGGGACCCAAGAAATTTTATCTGTTTAATATACTTGAACGTGAATGTGAAGTCGCTCAGTCGTGTCCGACTCTTTGCGAGTCCCCATGGACTGTAGCCTACCAGGCTCCTCTGTCCATGGGATTTTCCAGGCAATAGTACTGGAGTGGATTGCCATTTCCTTCTCCAAGGGATCTTCCCAACCCAGGGATCGAACCCGGGTCTCCTGCATCGTAGACAGACGCTTTACCATCTGAGCCACCGATGAGGAATAATCTCATTTAAAGTGCTTCCCTGGTGCCTCAGATGGTAAAGAATCTACCTTTAATGAAGGGGATATGGGTTCGATCCCTGAATCAGGAAGATTCACTGGAGAAGGGAATGGCTACCCACTCTAGTATTTTTACTTGGAGGAGCCCGTGGATAGAGGAGCCTGGCAGGGCTATAATGCATGGTGTCACAAAGAGTCAGACACAATTGAGAAGTGGGAAGGGAAGACAGACTGTTTTTCCATTACCGTTTTGTTTTGGTTCTTTCGTTTACTCTAGCTCCTGACTTTGTAAATACAATGACTTTAGTCTTGCCAAGTAAACTTGGAAGTTTGAGAAAAAGTGTGACTGCTTCCCTACCATTTAAAGTTAGGAGAGAGGGAATTCCCTGGCCGTCCAGTGGTTAA
The DNA here is from genome assembly GCF_014754425.2 of Oryx dammah. Classification (NCBI taxonomy): domain Eukaryota; kingdom Metazoa; phylum Chordata; class Mammalia; order Artiodactyla; family Bovidae; genus Oryx; species Oryx dammah. The sequence goes on along the minus strand of NW_024070198.1, from coordinate 25,556,669 downwards.
GATGCCATATTTCTGTTGAAGGCAGCACAGATTTGATTCCTAGTCTGGGAACTAATATCTCACATGGCTCAACCAAGAAAGAAAAAAACAAACAAAAATTAAAAAATAAATAAATAAACTAGGAGAGAAATGGCACGTTTAAAAAAGAAAGTACTATAATCTTTGCAATACCTGCTATGTGCCAGGCATTCTGCCAGGTACCATCACATATGCTATTATCTATAATTCTAAGAGTATGTTATAAAATATGGTAATTTTAAAAATAGTAAAGAAGCCTTTGTGAAATAAATTAGTTTGCTCATGATATCCTAATTAATAGTTAGCCAGCAGGATTTGAAACCAAATATTCCTGTTGCTGTTCAGTAGCTCAGATATGTCTGATTCTTTGTGACCCCATGGACTGCAGCATGCCAGGTTCCTCGGTCTTCCACTATCTCCTGGAGTTTGATCAAATTCATGTCCATTGAGCTGGTGATGCTATCTAACTATCTCATCCTTTGCCATCCCCTTCTTTTGCCTTTAGTCTTTCCTAGCATCAGGGTCTTTTCCAATCAGTCAGCTCTTTGCATCAGGTAGCCAAAGTATTGGAGCTTCAGTTTCAGCATCAGTCCTTTCAGTGAATATTCAGGGTTGATTTCCTTGAGGATGAACTGGTTTGATCTCCTTGCAGTCCAAGGGACTATCAAGAGTCTCCTCCAGCACCATAATTTGAAGGCATCAATTCTTCAGTGCTCAGCCTTCTTTATAGTCCAACTCTCACATATGTACACAACTACTTGAAAACCCATAGCTTTGACTATATGGACCTTTGTCAGAAAGTGATGTCTCTGCTTTTTAATGTTATTTTCAAGACTGGAGGAAAGCATTGATAAAATCAGTAGGGTAATGATAAATGTCCTTTCCTCTGTCAAAATGGATAGAAACTTTCCAAGTCTATTTCCTTTCGCCCACGCTTCCTTTCTTCAACAAATGTTTTATGAGTACTCACAAAGGCTGAGACTAGAGCAGTGGATGAAATGAAGCAGCATCTTAAGGTGCTTGCATTCCAATAGGTGGGGCAAAAAAACTAAGACAGAAATGAACACATTTTGGGTAGCAATCAGCACAACAGAGACCACAGATTGGGACAGAGAGTAAGGAGCCAAGGCTCTGTTTGTGGCAGCTTTGGCAGTACGCTTTAGGGGGTCTTTCTTATAGCATACAATTTAAGCAAAGATTTGAATGAAATGAGTGAACAAACAAGTACAAATGCCTTGAGGCAGGACCACACTTGGAGTATTTAAGAAAAACAAAGATCTGAATCAAAATAACTAGAAAGTGGTGAGGGAGAGAGCAAGAAATGAAGTCAGAAAGACAGACCAGGAATAAACCACATAGAATCCTACAGGCCATGGTAGCACTCCAGCTTTTATTCTGAATCAGAGGCAAAGGTATTGGAGGATTTTGAGCAGAGGAGTGATACGATCTAATGCAAGAGGTGAATGAAGCTGGCTAGACATGCTCAATGCAGACATTTTATGTATCTTAACTAGAGATGACAGGATACAACAATGAATTAGATGTGGGGTATATGTGAGAGAGAGATCAAGGAAGAATAAGGGATTTGGACATGAGTTACTGTAAGCAAATTGCACACCAAGAGTTTGAGTGAAGGTAAGAATATCCTGGGGACTTAAATCTGGCTATAATTTCAGTCTAGGATATCATCCTTCCCAGCTTGAGGACTTTGTAATCCTCTTTCCTTTGGTTCAGAACACTTTTGCATTAACTCCTTTGGTTTATTTTTTTTTTCTCTCTCCTTTGGTTTAGAATTAGGACACAGAAGGCATCTTTTGTCATCCAATCTGATCCTGCACTATCCATTGTTATTTATGTAAATTTTTAAAGGCAAGTTTGATTTCGTTTCTTTCCTCCTAGTTTGCTCGAAATCTTAACAAGTTGTTTAAGACTGAATCTCTGTAATAAACCCTTTAGACATAGAAACAACAAGTTTTATGGTACAAGGCACACCAGAGATTTGAGTTTCTTTTACTACCAGGGCAATGATTGTTGTGAGGGGGAAATCTGGCAGAGACACTGTGATTGTTCAATTCTAGCCAGAAAAAAATCTAATACACACGCACACAAAGCCAAGAAATGTGCATTATGTTTTTAAGTTATCAAAGAAAATCTCTTTTGCAGAGTTGAACTTTTCCAGGAATGACCAGGCAGGGAAAAAATATATTAAAACTTCAGAATTCTTGTGACACTGAAATTTTAAGTTGAAATCCAATTTTCCAATGAAAGGGGAGGCAATGACTTCTTTAGCCCCTATAAGCTAGATGCTAAGTCGCTTCAGTCATGTCTGACTCTTTGAGATCTCATGGACTATAGCCTACTAGGCTCCACTGTTCATGGGATTCTTCAGACAAGAATACTGGAATGAGTTGCCATGCCCTCTTTCAGGGGATCTTCCCCACCCAGGAATTGAACCCATGTCTCTTATGTCTCCTGCATGGGGCAGGCAGGTTCTTTACCACTAGCACCACCTGGGAAGCCTGTAAAGCTAGATCCTCTTCTCCAATTGCTGTAACATTGCCTTGAAGTAGTGTATGCTCGGGCAGAGTTGAATGCTCATTTACCAGGCTGGGAATACAGATTCCCAGACACAGAATCAGAGAACTTTCCAATTTACTCTATGCCAGATTTTTGTGGAGTATCTGTGATCTGATGTGTGTCTTCAGAGGGCTACACAAATCTGGTATTGATAAAAGATATCCTTGTTTTGCCTCAAAACTCTGTCATTTGGGGCTTAATCTCCAGGAGCTTTCCCACAATTCACATCCAGCCTCCTTATCTTTTTTTTTTTTTTTTTTTAACATGCTTTAAAGTTAGACTGTCTGGATCAAATCTTAAGCCCAAATTTCATTAGCTGGATGACCACAGACAAGTTGCTTAATCTCAGTGAATCTCAATCCTCACCTAAACTAGAAAATTCAGGTGAGGGATCAGGGCATACTGAAAGCACACATGAGCATTTTCACACAAGTTGAAAAGTTCTGGACAGATATGGATTGAAGTCGTAAAACCAGAGAAATTAGAAGACATAGAAACCATTCCAAACTCAACTACTCTTGGGGATAGGGAGCTGCATAGAGGAAATTTCTATAAGACCTGAGCACTGAGGCAAGGCACTGGAGAGAAAATTTTCCAGATTTGATTTCAAGAACTTATCAGACTTATCTAGAACACTTAGAGAAGTGTTAAATGTCATCTCGTTTCCAAATTCCAAGGTTGTTAATGACTGCCCAGAGCAATATGTTGAAAAATATTCTAATGTGTAGCCTGGGCTAAACAGGACCAAGATCTATTATCAATCTCATAGATCATATTGATGTCATGGGAGCAAAGTGGAAAATGGAGGCAATGAAATGCACTATTTGCTAGTTTACTCTTGAATTAGGAAATTGTGTCTTAAGGATTTTATTATGTACTGACTACATGTAGACATGGGGAACTTTATGCCAAATGTGTATGACTAGACTCCCTTATTTTCTTTGTATGAGTCTTCAGTTTAAGTTAAAAATATTTGTCCTAATGCCTGTATAGTTCTCCAGAATATACAACTAAGAAGCATTCATTGTTAACATAAATGGCCTTAGTTCCAAAGCAAGAAATAACATAATGTTTTAAAGTAACATCCTTAACTTCTCAAAATTAGATATCAGCTAGAAGACTAATCTTTGTTCACTTTTGGCTATTTAAAAATTATGGATAAGTAACAAGAATAAAGTTAAAATCTTGTGCAATCCTGCATAATCTCAGAGGTTTATCCATTACTGATATTTTGGTGAATATAATTCTTATCTTCTTTCCAACTGTGTATTTATGGTTGTGTATACACACATGTTGAGAAACCTATATGCGGGTCAGGAAGCAACAGTTAGAACTGGACATGGAACGACAGACTGGTTCCAAATAGGAAAAGGAGTACGTCAAGGCTGTATATTGTCACCCTGCTTAGTTAACTTCTATGCAAAGTACATCACGAGAAGTGCTGGGCTGGAAGAAGCACAAGTTGGAATCAAGATTGCTGGGAGAAATATCAATAACCCCAGATATGCAGATGACACCACCCTTATGGCAGAAAGTGAAGAGAAGCTAAAAAGCCTCTTGATAAAAGTGAAAGAGGAGAGTGAAAAAGTTGGCTTAAAGCTCAACATTCAGAAAACGAAGATCATGGCATCTGGTCCCATCACTTCATGGGAAATAGATGATGAAACAGTGGAAACAGTGTCAGACTTTATTTTTGGGGGCTCCAAAATCACTGCAGATGGTGACTGCAGCCATGAAATTAAAAGATGATTACTCCTTGGAAGGAAAGTTATGACCAACCTAGATAGCATATTCAAAAGCAGAGACATTACTTTGCCAAAAAACGTCTGTCTAGTCAAGGCTGTGGTTTTCCCAGTGGTCATGTATGGATGTGAGAGTTGGACTGTGAAGAAGGCTGAGTGCTGAAGAATTGATGCTTTTGAACTATGGTTTTGGAGAAGACTTTTGAGAGTCCCTTGGACTGGAAGGAGATCCAACCAGTCCATTCTGAAGGAGATCAGCCCTGGGATTTCTTTGGAAGGAATGATGCTAAAGCTGAAACTCCAGTACTTTGGCCACCTCATGCAAAGAGTTGACTCATTGGAAAAGACTCTGATGCTGGGAGGGTTTGGGGGCAGGAAGAGATGGGGACGACAGAGGATGAGATGGCTGGATGGCATCACGGACTGGATGGACGTGAGTCTGAGTGAACTCCGGGAGATGGTGATGGACAGGGAGGCCTGGTGTGCTGCGATTCATGGGGTCGCAGAGAGTCAGACACGACTGAGCGACTGAACTGAGCTGAACTGATGCATACATGTAGGCATATGCATTTGTAGATATTTATGTATATTTGGGCATATGTAGATTTCTAAGCAAACACAGAATTATAATGTTGCATATACATTTTTATGGCAGCTTTTTATAAATTTAATATTGATTTGTTTTGGATGTGCACAAATTACCATGGGCATGTCAGCTTACAACAACTGACTTTAAGATCTTACAGTTAAGGAAGTCTGAAATTGAAAATGAGTCTTATAGAGTTAAAATCAAATATTGGCTGAGCTACAACTTCTTTTGTAGGTCCTAAGGGAGAATTTATTTTTCTTGCTTTTTCCAGCTTCTAGAGGTTACCTATATTGCTTGGCTGTGGTTCCTGCCTCTAATTGCAATGCCTGAAACCACTGCTTTCTGTCTCTCTTACATACATGCACGCACGCGCACACATACACACACACTGATTTGCTCCCATTATCATATCACCTCTGATTCCGACACTCCTGCCTCCCTCTTATAAGAACCCTCATAATTTCATTCATGTCACCTGCATAATCCAGGCTTATTTCACCATATTAAGACCCTTAACTCAATCATATCTAGGAATTGTTTTTTCCCTATCCACAGGTCATGAACATCTTTGGAGAGGTAAGCATTATCCTGTCTACCACAGTTACATTGCACCTCTGGGCATTATATGGCAGCTTGAACACACACATTTACCTCTACTACTAAGTTAATGTGATAGTAGCAATGAATAAATCAACTTTAATAAATGTTATCTATTAAATCTTAAATAGATAATGGAAGAAGAGACTAGACAATAGCAAGTGAGTAATTTAAACAGTTTGGACTATATGGGAAGCAGATGGAAGAGGAGAAAATGATTTAATAAAAAAGAAAAAGTTGACACATGAGTGAGCAGAGGAATAATACCAACAAACATGAAGCCTAGTCATATGTACTGTTTTGAGATTGCAGATATGGTAGCATTTTGAAATTCTTAAGGCATGTGTGAGAATTATGGCTAAAAAAGAGTTTCTGAAAGATTGTAAAATTACCAGAAAGCTATCAAATTACTAGAGATATACTCCTTCACTTTACTGAGGCAAACAGATCTCTTCTTCACATACCAGGGGGAAAAATTCATTCCCTGGAGAGTAATAAGCAGAGTGCCCTTGGACTTAGATGGAGGTCAAACATTAAAGGACAGGATTTTGTGGTTCACTGACATTCAGGAATTGACTGGGTTTCCCTGGTGGCTCAGTTGGTAAAGAATCCATCTGCAGTGAGGGAGACCTGGGTTCAGTCCCTGGGATGGGAACATCCAAGAATGTCACTGACGTTCAGGAACTAACAGTCTATATACTGACCACTGAGACTTCCATCCCCCTACTTTTGTTCAATTCAAAGAACATTGGCTTTGAGGTATACATATTTAGGCAGAAGATTATAGAACTCTTCTCTGGAGAAATTGATTAGTCCAAAAGAAACCATCCCACAGACCGACATTCAGGATTTTTCAATGAAATGACCACCTGGTCACCCAACAGTGTGACCTACCATCAACAAACACGGAGCTTCCAAACAGTTTTTTAGAAATTTACTATTAACTGTGAGTATGTGCCAGGTTACACCCAATGTTTGAGTAAACCTTCTGATAAGAGAGACAGAAACCAACAAATAAAATAGAAATAAATTGGTGACAATAGTGTCAATGAAAAGAATGAAAGATACCATCAAAAATAAGATAATTAGTACAAGTAAAATAAATAGAAATTGATATAGAAAGGACAAATAAGGAATAAAAATATCATAAATGTTAAAAATAGCATAGCAGAAATTTAAAAGTGAACAGAAGTATTGGAACATTAAGTTGAGTAAATATTATGAAATATGGAATAATGGGCAGTGTATTTTTTCCTGGGATGGTCAGGACAAACTTTGTCGCTTAAAATAACAAAAATTATTCTCTTACTTCTGGAACCTAGAAATCTGAAATTAAAGGGTCAACAGAGCCACAGTCTCACTGAAGGCTCTCAGGACAAATCCTTCCACACCTTTTCCAGGTTCTGGTGGCTACAGGCATTCCCTGACTTGTGACTACATGCCACTGTCTGATTCCATTTTCACATGTCTGCCTTTTCTCCCAGTATCTTTCCTTTCTGTGTCTGTTATAAGGATATTTGTCACTTAATTTAGGGCCTATCTGGATAAGCTAGGATAATCATCTTTTGAAATATTTAATTTATTTACTTATATAAAGAATCTTTTTCCAAATGAGTTTATAGTCAAAGGTTTGGGGAGTTACCGTATGGACATAACTTTAGGGAGGTACCATTCAATGAATCACAGGGAGGAGAACACAGGAGAAAAAGTAAAGGAAAATTTAGAAACTCAGTTTAAGAGGCTTAGCATCTAATAGAAATTGCAGGAATAGAGAAATAGAAGGCTAAAACTTCTCAAATACATGGAAATTCTCAGAACTAAATGGCTGTAACTTCAAAACGAAAGGTGTTAGTTACTTTCCATGTTAGCTCAAGCACATACTGTATGGAACCCATCATTCTTACCCTTATATAAAAGAAAACTCTGAACAAACTAAAAATCAATGACTTTCTTAGACTAAACTGAAAACTGAGTTTACTGGGTTAACCGCTACACTGATATCTGTATAGACAGATAAATCAGAAAACCACAGAGGAGATGTGTTTATGTAGAGCGGGTCCTGGCAACATAAACTGGTAGATATGCTTATATGGTAATTTTAATAAACTGCTGGAATCTGAGTGTGGACTAGCCTGAGAATCAGAAATCTTGGCCTCTCACTCTTAGATGGAGCCCCCATATTTTCATAGCATTTATCTCCAAGAACCTCACTAGGTTTTTTTGACTAGTAAAGATCTGATAAAGGGATAACAGAGGATGAGATGTTTGGATGGCATCACTGACTCAACAGACATGAATTTGGGTAAACTCTGGGAGTTGATGATGGACAGGGAGGCCTGGTGTGCTGTAGTCCATGGGGTCGCAAAGAGTTGGACACGACTGAGCAACTGGACTGAACTGATCTGATAAAGCCTACAGTATTGGCAGAGGGAGGGGAAGAGTAATCCTTGTGAAATATGCCCATGGTCTTCTCTATAACAAAGCCAAATCTCTAGGGGGTATACAGGGTACCAGAACCTAGTCTAGTACTACAGAAAAAGAGAATTCCTCTCATTCCAGCTCTCTAAGTCTTCCTGTCTTAACTAAAGGAATGTAGGGAAGCTATCCAAGAAGAAACACCAAGGTCACAGGCCAAAGACAGAACTTTAAGCATAAGACTATAAATTACTTCCTTTCTCCTGTGCCCTATCACTATTCCAACAGGACTCCAGTAATATTATAATGGATTACAGCTGAAAGAACTACAAAAGAGACTTTCTCTGAGAAGGAATCATTAGAGAAACCCTAGGCACCCCACTCCAGTACTCTTGCCTGGAAAATCCCCATGGACGGTGGAGCCTGGTGGGCTGCAGTCCATGGGGTCGCTAAGAGTCAGACACGACTGAGCGACTTCACTTTGCCTTTTCACTTTCATGCATTGGAGAAGGAAATGGCCCGCTCCAATGTTCTTGCCTAGAGAATCCCAGGGATGGGGGAGCCTGGTGGGCTGCCATCTATGGGGTCGCACAGAGTCGGACATGACTGACGCAACTTAGCAGCAGTAGCAGCAGCAGCTCACATGAAACATTTTTCTAAACTGTATTCAGGGCCATAAAATGAATCACAGCAAATTTTAAGAGTAGGAATAATAAGTACATTTTCAGACCAAGATGAAAATAAACTAGAAATCATAGCAGAAAGAGAGCTGGAAACACTCAAATATTTGCCAAGAAATACAACTACACACTTCTAAATAACCTATGAGTTAAAGAATTGTCAATAGAAAATTAAACATATTTTTAACTAAATGAAAATAAAATCACAACTCATCAAAATTTGAGGGATACAGAGAAGACAGTGTTTAGAGGGAAATATACAACATTAAATTCATAATTTAAAAAGAACAACTATCTAAAATCAAAAACTAAAGTTTCCATTTCAGGAAACTAGAGAAAGAAGAGAAGTTTAGGCTTATAAAAGAAAAAAAGCTAATAAAAATTGGAGCAGAAATCAGTGGTACTGAAAAGAGTAAAAAGTTGAGAAAATCAACTGAACCAAAAGCTAGTTCTTTTACTGATGTTAATTAAATTAGCAAACATCTAGCCAGGCTGAAGAATAACAGAGAAAAAGACAGAAATTATCAGCTTCACAAAGGAAATAAAGTCATTGCTACTAATTCTATGGATATTAAAATGATAAAAAAGAAACACTGCAAACAAATCTGTACCAAATTATTTTGATTAATTTAGACAAAATGGACCAATTCTTTGAAAGACACAATCTACCAAAATTCACAAAAGGAGAAATAGATAACATGAATAACTCTGTCTACTAAGGAAATCAAATAAATAATGAATAACCTTCCAAAAAAGAAAACACAGATCAAATACTTATGGAATGTCTAGTTAACTCTACAAATTTAAGGATGATCCATAACCTTTACCTGAAAATAGAAGCAGAGGATGCATTTTCCAAATAATCCTATGAGGTGAACCTTACTTTAAGAACAAAAGCAGACAAAGGCATTATAAAAAAACAGGAAACAAAAAATGAACATCTTTGATGAACATAGATAAAAATATCCTTAGCAACAAATTAGCAAACTGAATTCAAAAATGAAAGCAAAATAATTATACACCACAACCTAGTGAAATATACTCCAGGTGCATAAGGATTGTTCAGTTGAATATTAGAAACCAGTCAATGCAATTCTCCAGCTCAAAGACTTAAAGAACACAAATTACATGGTCATATCAACTGATGTAGGAAAAGCATTGGGAAATATCAAAAAAATAATAATTCATAATAAACATCATTGGTAAACTAGGGAGAGGGACTCCTACTTAAATAAGAAAGTGAAAGTGAAGTCGCTCAGTCGTGTCCGACTCTTTGCGACCCCATGGACTGTAGCCTACCAGGCTCCTCCCTCCATGGGATTCTCCAAGTAAGAGTACTGGAGTGGGGTGCCATTTCTTAAATAAGAACACCTGCATAAAACATACATTATACTTAAGATTCTAGGCACCATCTCTCTAGAATTGAAAACAAGAGGAGAATATTCTTTCTACCTCTTCTTTTCAATATCATACTAAAAGTCTTAGTGCAATAAGACAAAAAAAAAAAAGAAAGAAAGAAAAGGTAATCATGGAAAGAAATAGAAATGTTTCTCTTTTCAGATGGGGGATAAAAATTAGCCCTCCAAAGAACTGACAAAAATCTCCAGCAACTAATAAGTAAATACAGCAAGATCACAGAATATAAGGCTAATATACAAAAATAAATTGCTTTATGAAAACACTCTAATGTTAAACTGAAATTTTAAATGTAAAAAGCGACAATCTAGGCTGCAGTCCATGGGGTCGCTGAGGGTCAGACACGACTGAGCGACTTCATTTTCACTTTTCACTTTCATGCACTGGAGAAGGAAATTGCAACCCACTCCAGTGTTCTTGCCTGGAGAATTCCATGGACGGGGGAGCCTGGTGGGCTGCCGTCTATGGGGTCGCACAGAGTCGGACACGACTGAAGTGACTTAGCAGCAGCAGCAAGAGAGTGTGGCACTGGCAGAGAATAGACACATAAATCAATGCAACAGTGTAAGAAGTCCAGAAATAGACCAATAAAAATAGAGTCAACAGTTCTGAGAAAGAAGTAAAGTTAATCTGTAGAGAAAAAAGTCATTTTAAGAAACAGTTCTTGAAACTACACACACACACACACACACACACACACACACACACACACACACACA